>NW_013665742.1:399063-410417 GCF_000517525.1 Limulus polyphemus
GATAACATTTAGGGTTATATTCATCTGTGTATTTATTTCCTATAACCCCATGATGGATAAAGAAGTTTTATTTTATAGTCTAGCCTTGTTCTTATATTTCCAACTTATATATATAACCTGATAACATTTAGGGTTATATTCATCTGTGTATTTACTTCCTATAACCCCATGATGGATAAAGAAGCTTCATTTTATAGTCAGAATTTTCAAGTCAAACTGAGGCACAAATAATTATGTGAAATTCGTTTTTCTTCTGAAGGTGAATACAACTTGTCCTTATACATAACGAACAGTTTTTCAGTAGCTGGTGGCTATCAAAAATCCGTCTAAGGACGTTAAAATAATGACTTGAAAATCCTATTTAAAATACCATAGGTAAGAGGCCAGAAAGAACGATTGTAGAACACCCTTCTTGTTAAGAGTATTTGAAGAGTTCTTTCGATGAAATTGAAATCTCGCGCTTTTTGCGAGTTTTTTTTTATGACATTAACGTTCCCGTTTTTTAAATTCTTATCACTGGTCTGTAACACTTCATTCCACAGTTTCAAAGCCACGTCCCTTGGCGGTTGACTCGATAAATGAACGGTTTGGTCTGCCGATCAAAAGTTATAATGAGGAACCCCTTGCATGTCTCACATGATATATGTTCTGTTATGTTCTTTGCGGTTCCATCTCGTAACGAGGTTGATAAATGATGTTACATGAATAAGTTTTAGTACAGGTCTACACATTTTAAGCTCACATTGTGAAGTATTATATTCAAAGTGTCTGTGCCAGCCGTCATACGATTTTTCTTTTTATCTTGATTGTCTATACATTTATAACTGAGAAAAGAAAATATCCTAATTAATACGACCTTCCGATCAGAGTAAGCTACCTAATTACATCAAAAATAAAAATGAAACCTGTAATGAGTACAACTAATTAAATATAATTTAATTATGTTTGTTGAATTTCGTCTCGGGTTGCTCGAGGGCTACCTGTGCTAACGTTTCCTAATTTAGAACTGATAGACTAGAGGGATTGCAGTTACTCAACGTCATCCACCACCAACTCTTCGGTACTCTTTATCAACGAAAAGTGGGATTGATCGTCACATTATAACGCCCTCATAGCTGAAAGGGCGAGCATGTTCGGGGACGGGATTCGAACTCGCGACCCCTGTTCTTATGTTCTTACTTATAAAGATTAGAATATAATGCTTCATCAGTTAGGTATCCTGGTTGATAAAGTTTTGATATTTAGACGTTGAAAATTTATAGCTTTTAAACAAAACAATTTTTTTTAGAAACACAAAAACGTTACAATTTCAAAAGTCGTATGAATCATTAGCAAGACGATTTTTCGTTTATTCTGAATACCAATTGACTTAAAACTAGGATGTCAGTTTTTAATCAAGTAAGCTATTTATTGACTTCTTCGTAAGTGTATTTAATCAACCTGATACACTATTATGATTAGACTATTTTTACATCAGCTTGGTTTGATGTTCACATTGTCATAATTCAGTTTCAATCGAGTATCCGGGTTACCGATTAATAACACTGTTTTATAACCATAGCTTTTACTTTCTGTACATATCTCTGTAGCATTTCATCTCATAGAAGCATTAAAACTGTTTAATTAAATCTAATTATGTGAGTTTCTAAATCTTATGGCAGAAAAGTTACTTGCTGGTCTCTTTTTTAGAATTTTCGAGCTTAGCTACACAAATTGTTATCTGCGCATAGCCGTCTCTAGTTTGGAACTGACAGACTAGTCAATAGTAAATTTTGACTATAGCTCTTAAAGAACGCGTTTTATTAGCAACGGGGCGGGAACCATGAACTCTCAGATTCGAAGTTCAAGCATTATGCCAAAAGACCAACCCGGCCTAGTAAAGTTATAATAAGAAATAAAATAAATCACATTATACAGGAAATCTCTTAACATGTTATGTTTTATGTAACTATTATTATAACCTATTTGAATCAGATATACCGATTTATCTCTGATAAGGATGCTTAATTAAGTATACTGTTCACTCTGCGACGATGGTGTTTTCTCTTTGGTTTTTCTGTTATGTTTCAAAATATTAAGTTGAAGTATTCGTTTCGTCGTAGATAAATATTAATTCATATGAACAGCGCTTTGCATATTGCACTTTCCAGGTACAGCTCCGAAAAACAATGGAAAAAGTCCACGTGATTCAAGAAACCATATGATTATAGTGACAGGAATAGTTGTGATGGTTGTGTCAGATGTTTTTATTAAAAGGTAAGGAACAGGAATCCAGTTAAAATTAAATGGTTTTTTTCATTAAGCAAAAAAATATAATCTCTTAGAGGTAATTACTAAAGTTATTTATTTTCTTTGTTTACTTGCTGTTTATTTTGTTTATCTTTTGAAGGATGGTCCATCATGTGGTATTATATATAGGTGTGTGTATTTTACTTTATTTCTATGCATTAATTATACGATAATTACTATACCAGCAATATTATTTTTACTTTAAAAATAAAAGCTCTTAGACCACACACTGGAGCCGATCTTTGAATTAACGTTATTTCTTTGTTGTTGTTGGCAGCTGACGGACTGAAAGCCTGATGATCGTTGTAAGGAAAGAAGTAAAAATACAGATTTTGTTCTACACCTAGAAATTTCCAGAACTATCTCTTGTCTGACATATCATTCAAAAATATTCTTTCAACAGCATGTTAGAATTGTGCAAATATTTGTACGTAAGGCTTATTACATTGTCTTACGCGTTACAAGCTTTAATGGCTGACTAAGTAAGCCACGAAAGGTTGTCACGGGGAAATATTAAAACATATAGTGAATTTATATGCGAGTCGCGTTCATGGACATTAGTTACTCGGATAGACTTGAGAAACTACAGTGTCTTTATACGAGAGTCGTGTACATGAGAGCTTATCACCAAGATATATGTGAAAAGCTTTAATAATTTATAATAGATAATAGATCTTGGATATTTGTCAAACAGACACGTATACCACTGTAAAAAATATAGGAATACATAAGAGCTATTCTTCTTCATATCATATATAAAGAAAATGAACGAACACAGCTTCAAGAAGCATGATTACTTTAATTTTTCTTTCCGATTTAATGTTTGACTTGTGTTTTTCATTGGAGATATTGTGTCACGCATGATTAACCACTGTGGTAAAATGAAGCTGAAACCTGAAACTACAGGCTATGGCTAAAGCTGAAACCTGAAACTACAGGCTATGGCTAATATCAGTCACATATTCTAGATGTTCGATATTTGTATATTTTCACTTAACCACTGTGGTAAAATGAAGCTGAAACCTGAAACTACAGGCTATGGCTAAAGCTGAAACCTGAAACTACAGGCTATGGCTAAAGCTGAAACCTGAAACTACAGGCTATGGCTAAAGCTGAAACCTGAAACTACAGGCTATGGCTAAAGCTGAAACCTGAAACTACAGGCTATGGCTAAAGCTGAAACCTGAAACTACAGGCTATGGCTAAAGCTGAAACCTGAAACTACAGGCTATGGCTAATATCAGTCACATCTTCTAGATGTTCGATATTTGTATATTTTCACACACAAAAAACTAATACTATACTTTGAAGATAACGCTCAAGAAAAACAAGAATCATAATCTACCACTAATAACTTTTACACCTGTCTTCAAACCCCTCTTATATAGATGTGTGTGTGTGTGTGTGTGTGTGAGAGTGTTAGAAGTGTTTTCTCATAGGTCACCTGAGGTTACTGGTTCTGGTAAGTCACGTGTGTGTGTGAGTGTGTGTGTTTGTGTGTTAGAAGTGTTTTCTCATAGGTTAAAGCTAATGAATAACTACTTTACGTTTCAAGGCTTTCGAATAGTGTCATACGGAACGATACATGTATGGTACTTTTCGTCTCCATTGCTGCTGCATCATCTGTTTATCGATATGATAGGCATAAGTAAAATATAATTATAAGCGCTATATTAGTCGTAAGGGGGCGATAAAATCAGTACAAAAACAGTGTTAAATGATATAGACGATGATACTCCAGTTTTCATCACTGTTTATTGATGCATATTTTATTGCCCCTCATATTCTCTTTATGCTGACTTGTAGAAAAAAAATATGATATATTTTAACTACTTTTTTGACTCTCATTAGTGTTAAAAGTAGAATCTTTCTTGGACGAAATGTTTGTTGAATTGATCAGATCAGTGATATTCTAAATTAGAATGGGCAACTTTTAGAGGCTGAGTGATGTAACGCTTTATGTGGTAATCAGTGTCAAATATTTTCCCTTTAATAATTGGTTTTATCTTTACCAAATAAGCAAAATCAGATATGTTAAAGTACATAAATTTGAGAAACAAAATTATCGTTAAAACGTAAAATTGAAGGAATGGATGCAATATTATTCAATCTCGCAAAATGAAAAACGCCATAATACACACGTTGGTTTAATTATTTCTTTGTTGATTTCTAATATATATATTGTATGTATTTATTTACTTGCTGTATTTACGTTTGGTAAAATTATATGGTTGGTATGATTAAACTGTAGTAAGTAATGAAATAAAATTATATCTTAAAAGCCTTGGATTCTCTATTTCAGTTTATTAGCACCAAGCTTTATGTTCTTTTTCTTATCGCTCAACTTAGCCTCAGTGCAAATACACATTAAAATGAAAGAAAAAAGAATTAAAAGGTGAAATATACTGGAATACATGCGAAGCCGCTCGTGAAAATAGCCAATGGCATATCAGTTTAAGATCTGTGAACGTTTCTGCTGACTTAATATGTAATTTGAGCAAAAACAGGTATACTTTGATGAATATAATGCTTTGCCAACAAAATCTACAGTATTTTTTACACAGCAGTTTGGAAGAAAACGATAATATTAAACGCTGCTTATATTAAGTAATTGTTACTCAACCTTTAACTCTTTCGTTACCATGGATACATACAAGTCTCTATCTAGAGCACGGTCACATGAGTTTTGAATTACGTGACATCATGAATATTGGGCATTTCTCCTCAATCAAATTTTATTGTGTATACAAAATAAGCTCGGCTCTGAGACAGTTGTTTTTCTATATATGTGGCAACGAAAGAGTTAAGTTAGTTTAGGTTTGTGGGAAAGATGCTTCTGTGTAACAAGTATTTACTTGATTTGTTTTTTATCTCGTAGATGACTCGGATCTTACCAAACAATAGGAATGACAGGTTTGATAGTTATTATGCTGGAATTATATTATTTACAATAAAATTAATCAGTTACGTATTGTCGTTAATTTATTTCGTTGCTCCTTATATCCTTTTGTTATACTGTTTTGTTTTCGTGAAATTATAAGCACTCACAAAAAATGAGAGGTTTCTTGCTCTCACTTCGGAAAATAAAAGATTTAATGATTTAGGAATCGTTGAGTTAATTACTAAATAGTGTTTATGAAGGCAGTGAAAGCTTCAAGAAGCAAGCATATATTTCAATTGGTAGAAACCCTCACGGAACTCATCTTCAGGACACATTAATACACAGAAAATATTCGTCTTATATCTTGGAGTGAGTGTTTCTGTAACAATTAATCATCATTCTGGAACTCAAGATGATGGACGAATATTTCTACGAGCTATTAGTCTATCCTCTCTTCAGTTAATCATTGAGTTATTACAATGTTTGCGTGTATATAGATTAGAAACTCTAAGTCATGTTACCACTCAAAGCAGTTCTTCTAATATAAAGCTATCATAATTATAATAGTAAGTATAAAATATTACGAAAAAACAGTAACATTTTGTTAAGGAACTATTGACATGTGACTGTATCTAACCAAGAATTGAATAAGAAAATTAACTAAACTAAATATTACTAATCATGGAGAATTAATTGAAAGTTACGAAAATGATCAATATTATACAAATAGAATAACTATTTTTATTTGAAAAAGTTACGAACTTATTACGATTACGTGTTCATTTAAGAAATAACATTTAATGACAACAAGGGACCTATTGGTCTATCTAAGTTGTTTCATCCACTAAACTATACACAGTCTTGGCCAAAATGTTTGCATACTGTTCTATATTGATGCTAGTGTCTACATGCATAGAGTAGTTATTGAGTAAATGCCCGAGTAGTACCAGACAAGGTAGCGTATGATTGGACAAACATGTACGAGTTGTTATTCTGGTCTGATGTTGTTTTTAGAATTTGCTCATCAAAACACACAAACACACCTATTTTGTATAAAATGGTGTGCTTTTGGTATAATTTTTTTTCGAAACAGATCAATGCTTTGTTCAGAAATTTCTCTATACTTAATGTAGAGTCATGCCTCGTCACGTGTCAGAAGTTACAGGGCATCAAATTGCTCAACTGTCCAGAAATGGCATGAAGCAAACGGACATTGTCAAAACAGTAGACTACCCCAACTGTACTGTATCAGAATCGTTAACAGACTACAGGAAACGTTGTTCCAGGAAAGTCTACTGGTAGACGCCGAAAAACTACTGGTCGAAATTATCGTGTTTTGATCAGGTTAACAGACGAACAGTGAATAGAAGACTGACCAAAAAAAAAAGTTATTTTGCAAGAAGGGCTATCTACAAACCAATACTAACCAGAATTCGCCACCATCATCATAATATTTGGGCAAGACAGCATGCCATCTTATACTTAGGACACTGGCAACATGCCATCTTTTTACACAAGTCCTGTTTCCGGCTTGTTAAAAATGATGGTAGGATTCTTCTTCGTCATTTACCTGGAGAAACAGATGAGGGAAGACAGTCTTTTCCACAGGGAGCATATAGGAGGTGGTGCAGTACGTGTTGGGGCAGCTTTTCATCATGGTAGAAAAACTGGTCTTTATATCCTCCAGGGAAATGCCAATGGCGCCTCCTACATGCATCACATGGATAAGATATTTCTCTCATTTGCTAGGGCAAAGTTTGGCAATATATTTGTGTTCCAGGATGACAATGTCACTGTTCATAGTGCACGTATTGTACAGGATTATCTCGACCAGCAACGTCTCCAGCTTGTAACCCCATTGAGAACTGTTGGGCAGAACTGAGCAGGAAAATTGCTAACCACGATCCTAAACCAGTTACTGTAGCTGAGTTGCAGCATCTTCTTGCAACAAGTTGGGATAAAATCAAGGTGGATTACATCAATAACCTCATCAACAGCATTCCACGTCACCTTGCGGAGGTTATTAGAGTAAGAGGAGGACCAACGAAGTAATGAATGTTTATTTTGAACTTACATAAGGTTACAGATGCTATTTACAATAACTTTATGTTATATTTTTCATTATATATGGGATTTGGTAAGATTTTGTTCTGATAGGTGAAATGCTGAATTACACATCTTTCTACAAGTATCTGATAAAATTATCTGCTGTTGTGATAAATTGTTCATGATGTCCATAGAACCTGTTTCACTATACAAATTAAATATGTAGTTGTTTAATATAGAATGCATTTCTCAGTGTATTTGTGTTCCATCTTATTAATAATGATCTTATTTGTTACAAAGTATGCAAACATTTTGGTCAAGATAGTGTGTATTTATAACTAAAACGTTTATCAAGCTCTTTCTTAAACTCTCTTGCACTTACTGCACCCATCACATCCGAAGACAACCACTACTACAGGTTAACTACCCAGTTATAAAAAAGTAAAACTGTCTTAGCTGAAGATGACCCTGCTAAAATGTATATTTTTATTCCCTAGTCCCATTATCACCATTAACTAGAAATAAAGATGATGCATTGACACTATGAATTATCTATCTCTCTCTTAACATTTTCTAATAACAATCTCACTGAAAAAAATAAAACAATAAATGATCATGTGCAGATAGTAATATATCAGTTCAAATAGAGTTCGATGTTCATAGATACACTATTTAATAAATTTATTATCGAATTCATTATTCTTTTACATTTTTTCTTTTTTTTTGCACGTGACAAACATCATTAATTCTTTGTAGAAACTTAGACGAACCGTATAAATAGGATCTGAGATAACTGGAAAACAACTTACAGATCGAAATTATCTTAAAAAATGTCGATTTTAGTTTCTGTATGTGGTAGATTGTTCTTCAGTGAAGAGGTACGTACGCTATATATATAACTAAAATATTTAGGTTTTATCTAGGATATGAATTTTTAAATTATCCATTTCTGGCAGATCGTGTGCAGTAAAGAAAACAGCGATTAAAATAATTGTGCATAAGAATTCTCTTTTCTCTAAGCATATAATATTAAAAAACATTATCATGAAAAGAAACTGATATTTAAGGAATTTTTGGTCACTGATATTGATGACCATGCTATACTGTTCTCAGTTGTTATGAAGAATATCGTTGATAAATTATTCACCCTCTTTCTTATATGTGGGTAATGTTTTAGCTTATAATTAAAGGGGTGGGTAGGAAAGAATCCTGAAATAAGATAACGTATACAACTACGTTTTTTTTCATCAGATCTATATTCACTTAGATGGGTTTGATTAAGTTTGCGTAGAAAGGTAAATAGTGAAATATGAGATTCCTTGTATTCTTTTTGTTAACAAATTGCATTCATCATTGTAATTTCTACGTGTCTTTTCGTGGTTCTTTTGTGGTTATTTTCTCTTTCATGCAAGACAAGAATATTTTTCTTTCCTTGATAAACAATCCATTACTTTGTACCGTATTAGGTACAATGTAAATATGTTTTTATTCTATTGTAACATGTTTTCTCAATGGCGTTTTTATAACAAAGTGGTATTCGGAGTGTCATCAACTCAGTTCAAGATATTATTCACGTTTATCGTAACAAATAACACTAAAAAATCGAAGAATAATACGTGTTGTCTCAAAACAGGAAATAAAAAGTTATGATAAACCTAACTGTGTTAAGTAATTCTATTTAACGAAAACATAGCATAAGTACATAGTTTTAACCTCATAAAGTATGTGTATTTGGTCTGGAAGGAATAAAATAGCATTTACTTATATTGTGCATAAAGTTAGTAATTGGACTGTGCGCTCAACCGAACATTAATATTATCATGCACAACATATGTAAAATATTTCGAATTCAATTTGCATGCCTTTTTTATTCCATGACTGGAGAAAATTGTACCTTGAAGACATTAACTACGGCAACAACGCTACATTGAAATATCTTGAACTCATTCTAGAAATAGATCTTAAAATTTTAAGACAAATCTAAGCGCACGTTAGCCTTTCAGTTGTGATAGCGATCACACAATGATTCAGACTCAACCATTTCCTTATAAACAAGAAAACACATACATACAGAAAACAATATTATCTTTTTCTGAATTGTTTGGGCCGGTAATAAAATATTCGGAGATTACTTTATGACGAGGTCAACGATAAGAGATTTATGCTTTTTTTATTTTTTGTTAAAACGAAAGGAGAAAACTTAATATTCCAATGTTTTAAGAAGTACAACACGGACTTCTGAGGCGCCATCTAGTGGTGTAAAATGCAGACTCCAACGGAGTAAGTGTGTAGTGTAGAAAATATTTAGTAAGCGAATATCTGAATGAATATTTACGGAGAAACATTCAGTAAATAACATTTAAATTGGTATAAAAACCAATTTTCACAAAATCTGCAAATGAAAAATGGGATTAGAGAAATCTTTGGTAACGAACATCCGAAAGAGCATGTACATTGTTCTATCAGTCAGTGGATAAACCAACTCTAGAAATTACAAAAAAAAAAGAAGAAGAAGAAGAGTGGAATGGGAACTTTACTACTTTCTTAAATAGAAGTTGAGTTATTAGAGAATTCTGTCAGATTCAGTGTTGTGCCTTTGTTCAAATCTGGGGCCCGGCATGGCCAGGTGGTTAGGGCGCTCGACTCGCAATCTGAGGGTCGCGGGTTCGCATCCCCATCCCACCAAAACATGCTCGCCCTTTCAGCCGTGAGGGCGTTATGATGTGACGGTCAATCCCATCATTCGTTGGTAAAAGAGTAGTAGCCCAAGAGTTGGCGGTGGGTGGTGATGACTAGCTGCCTTCCCTCTAGTCTTACACTGCTAAATTAGGGACGGCTAGCGCAGATAGCCCTCGTGTAGCGTTGGGCGAAATTCAAAACAAAACAAAACAAATCTTGTTCAAATCTGATCGTTTCTTATACCTGTAAATGCTCTTCCCTTTGTTAGAGCTCTGAGCATCCATGTTAATCCCTTACGGCAACTTGACAAACATGCATCCATATCTAACCTGACGTTTTAGTTAGAGATCTAAGGGAGAGAAGAAATAATTCATCGCATGCAGCATTTTATTTTGAAGGAAATGGTCAAGCCTAGGAGACACACGTAACAAGTCGTGGTAGTGAAACGCTTGCCCTACGGACCTGATCTCTTTTCGGGAAAGTAAATGAAATAAAGAAAGGTACGTTTATTTAAAGGAATGAGAGGATGCAGGTTGACAGCTCTTTTCCCTGATGAGTTACTATTATGAAGAATTATTATTGTCCAACGGAACACCTATCTCTATTTATTTGAAAGTATTTTAATCAATAAAGGAATAGATCAATAACAAAGGCACAATATTTAAGGGATGTAAAACACAATTACAATGCTTGCCTAAGAGTAAAGTATCTTGTTAATTAAATACTGCAATGAAATAAATAGAGACATAATAAATTTATGCATTAAAAAAAACTCACGCTTAACATAGTATTTTGCATAAAAAACAAACAAACTTTGTTTTGGAGATATATCGATGTCGTAATTTAACATCTCCAAGGATATAACCCATTACCTTTTTAGTAAGCACTGTATCATTTAAGCTGGAAATTTTCTTCTTCTAGCTCCTTCTAGTATGGTGCTGGTTTGGCTTGTTTTGAATTTGGCACAAAGCTACATGAGGGCTATCTGCATTAACAGACCCTAATTTAGCAGTGAAAGACTAGAGGGAAGACAGCTAGTCATCACCACCTACCGCCAACTCTTAGGCTACTCTTTTATCTACGAATAGTGGGATTGACTGTAACATTATAACGCCCCGCAGATTGCGAGTCGATCGCCCTAACCAACTGACCATGCCGGGCTCCCGACCAGTATGGTGCTGGTTAACAATTTCTGTCCTAAGTACACAATAATTAAATAATTTTTAGTTGTGTACATATAATAAGCGGTAGTGTACACAAGAGCAGATTTATTATTATTATTTTCAATAAACTGCAAGTAGTTTTGAGAGTGAAAAACAGGGTAGTCAACTTTGATAGAAAAGTGTTAGCGAAGCTTGAGATATTTTAATGAATTTGGTTAAGACACACAAAATTAATGCTTTCTGAAATATTCGTGTTCCAACCAAACATTTTTCGAAATGGTGTATTTAAGTGTTTT
>NW_013665742.1:411417-412300 GCF_000517525.1 Limulus polyphemus
CACCATTTGGATTTTCGATACCTCACTACTATAAAGGCTTGGTTTGATCTGAAGTTTCAGTTTGTTGTCCGGGTCGACAATGTCCCGATCTCCCTTTCCGACTCTGAGACCTATCTAGGCATTGTCATTAATAGGCATCTTACTTGGAAGCCATATCTATCTGCCCTTTCAGCCTAAGGTTACTCAATGTCCATTCCTTCACTGGTACCTTCTGGGGCCTGAACCCTCCACTTCTGCTATACACATACAAGACATTTATCAGACCCTGCTTAACCTATGGACATACAGCCTGGATATCTGCTTCTCTGACCTTCTACTCTCGTCTGCAGGTTTTGGAGCGCCATGCTCGCCTGCTCCCTAGTCAAACTTCCGACCTTTATCGCCGTATCAACTTTTCTCACATTCTGTTACAGCTTTGTTACGATATAAATAAATGTTTTCGTGACCACAATCTCATCTTCTCCGACGTTCTCGCCACCACTGTACCCACTCCAAGAAGCATTTTGGCACCAGCTGATCACCTACTGAACCTCTGTGTTATGGCCCTCCCAGCTGACAATCACGACCACGTCGAGATGCCGATGTCCCCTCTTTCCCCATTTATTTATCCCGATTCATAATACTCGCAATACCCTTTGACAGTTTCCGCACTATCTCCATTATATGATATAGACTGATCAGTGCTCACCCATATTTCTCCGGACTGTCTCCTCCGTTTGCACATACCGTGGTTTCCTATTTTCCCCCTCCTGTGCTGCCTTGCAAGCTTACCCTTCTATTATTAATTTTTACCATTTTTCTTTTTTCGTCACTTGGCTGATGAGGAGTGGAATTCTCCAAATCTAGTCTGGCTGGCCAGGTGGTTAGGGCGCTCGACTCGCAG
>NW_013665742.1:413002-414380 GCF_000517525.1 Limulus polyphemus
TAAATTAGGGACGGCTAGCGCAGATAGCCCTCGTGTAGCTTTGCGCGAAATTCAAAAACAAACAAACTAGTCTGGCTCACGGACACCCCCCCCCCCAATTAAAAAATAGACCATTCCAAGCTTTTACTTGTTAAACAAATATTTAAACAACTCTATTCAAACATTTTTTTCGTTTAGTATGCTTCTGATGTTCGCAAAAAGCTGCAGAATGACAACCTACGCTATTTGTCTCTAATTTCGAACTGATAACTAGAGGAATGGCAGATAATCAACAGCTCTCACCTCCAATTTTTGGGCTAATCTCAATATTGGAAATTGACCGTTGCTCTTATGATACCCTCACGGGCCCAAAGTGCGGAGGATGATTTTTGATTTTGCAGCAATGGAACGCGCGTCATATCTGGTTCTACAGTCCGGCAGGCCATCCACTAGGCCACACCAATTACTAGAGAAATATAAGAATTAAACTTTCTAAATCAAAGAGGCTCGATATTTAAAAATATGACTTTTTTTTTTTGAAAAGTAAGAAATAATATTATCGAAATAATAACAAGAAGTTAAGAGAATTTAGTTAAGGCTGAGAAATTATGAAACAATTTAGGCTTAAACCATTATAATGTATTAAATAATTTTTTCTAAGCTTAATGGTTGAAAACTACAAAAAAAGAGTAAGTTATAACATTGCTCCCATGAAATATTTTAAAGGAAATCCTAGTATTCAATAAATTAGCTTTATAAAATTGCCAACTTTTATGTCGAGTATATAATGATGCGGGGAAAACAAGAGATTCCAATACTGGCCAAATACTGTAATACGGGTGTAACTGTGATTTCTCTTAAAGTATTGTGATGTTTGAGAATAATCTATTACATGATATGTAGGAATTTCCAGTGAGGAAAACTAGAAATAATTCTTTTAAAACTATAAATAAGTTAATAAGTTAATCAAGCACTGAATAAAGCTTTATTATCCATCGAAAATCTCGTGATATAAAATCAATTTTCATTGGTTAAAATCATACATGTATTTCATTTGATGATTGTCCCACAGGGGGACAACGGAAAGTTTACGGACTTAGAATACTGAAATCCGAGGCTCGATTCCCCGCAGTGGACACAGCAGATAGCCCAATTTGACTTTGCTCTAAAGCAAACAAACATTTCATACTTAATAGAAATACATATACTTATTAGAAGATTTGCTTAGAACATCTTATACTACACTTAAATCATATATTCCTTACAAATGGAGCCCGGCATGCCCAGGTGGATAAGGCGCTCGACTCGCAATCTGAGGGTCGCAGGTTCGAATCCCCGTCCCACCAAACATGCTCGCCCTTTCTGCCATGGGGGCGTTATAATGTGACGGTCAATCCCA
>NW_013665742.1:415223-418615 GCF_000517525.1 Limulus polyphemus
AGGGACGGCTAGCGCAGATAGCCCTCGTGTAGCTTTGCGCAAAATTAAAAAAAACAAAACAAACCTTACAAATGAATATAACTTCCGATATAAAAGTCAGTGTGTTTAAACAAAGTAGTAAAATAAACATATTGATAGCTACACTGCTAAAATAAGCAAGGAAGTTGCGAAGTTTGCTAAAGTTTAAACGAACCAACATGAATAAACAATTTATATTTCTGATTTAGATTAACTCTTCGTTGTAGGAAAGATCTTGAGATACCCAAAATTATCCTTTAAATATGTCTTAATGTGAATCCTTCTTCTACCCAAATCAGCATAATAACAGACGTAGAAAAAGCATCGATAAGAATAAAAATTATAAATCAGTGTTTTACTCTTTACTACTCTGTTAAACAGAGTTAAACGTGATCTTTCAAAATCTGGGATCAAACTCGCCAAAGATTTGAAATCATTCATAGGAAGAGATATTTAAGAATTCATGGTGATAACTATTGACAGTCGACTTAGGAACGGAAATTAAATCTTAACTTTTACGTTACGCTAGAAAGTTGAAGGCTTAAAATCATTGAACACGAGCAATTTTTTTCGCAAATACGAATCGTAAATATCCGTTTATAGGGTACTAGGCTGAAGAAAGAGGCTCTAAAGTAGATCCGCCACATTTCTTAGGAATGGTTTCTTTCCTACCCATGGGAGTCCCTTATCACTGGTATCCTTAGCTGGAAGAAAACATAAAGATATCTTCCCAGTCTTTTTCATGGCATATATCTTAGCTAGTAACAGTGTAAGACGTGATAAAAAGTAAGAGGAGAAGCTCTCTGTCAAAAAGGCCATACACTACTGAAAGAGTTCTCCAAATCCTTTACGCAGGCGTTTTAAGTCTGGAAATATACATGCTCATCTTTCAAAGGCATACACTCCACGTTCTGAGTGCGTTCATCCAACAGAAGAATACTGATACACTTACCAAAATAATATAACTGACAAGCGGATGTTATTCCGAACTATAGAATAAAAAATATATAAGACATGTTAAGATTATGTAAGATATATTCTGGTTATTGTCATGAGTATCACTGATCTTATTCCGCTCGTCATTAGTAGCTCCAGTTCATATTTATTGAATAATTGGAAGTGGATGCTACGCCTGTTTTAATCTGTGGTAAAGCCTTTCAGTTTAGATGATTATTTTTCGATCACTGATAAATTACTGCTCCAAGCCTCTTGTCTCTGGAGTACTCAGATCCCAGTCATTCTGCAGCTTCATGACTTTATTATAGGTAAATACAATAACTGAAGAACTAATAAAGTTTATCTAATGCACGACTTATATTTTCAGTACACAAATTCCCCCTAACTATTTATATACATTCGCTGTAATTGCTGAATATCATCAAAAGTTGACATACTTTCAAGAGTAAATTGCTAATTTAGAAGAACGGCCAATTCTACTAGAAAAAACAACAACTTAAAAGTTGAGGAAAGCTCAATAAACTCAATTTATCGTCAAAATCATTCATAATAACGTACACATACAAAGTTAGGCTTATATGACGTTAATAATGCGTACAAAATGTGTTTAATAGGCAGTCTAGTTTTACAACATTTTAGTGGTTTTGTAAAACGCAAGCATTTTTAAATATCATTGTAGCTGATCTATTTCATTAAGTAGTTCATAATGTCGTCGCTAGGATCACTGATAACTGGAAATTTGTGGCATAGGATTCACCTATCCTGTTCACCATTTTCTGTAACTTGATTATATCTTTTACAACCTGTTCATTAGTTTGTCAGTAAGCACACGTGGATAGCATTAAATCGATAAATAACGGAAAGTTATATTATCGGATAATTTATTGATTTCTCTGTAGCGTGTTTAGTTTTAAGAGTTTCAAAGTGCCTGAATACCACACATCATAAAGTTTTTAATGAGGAGGCAACAGGAGGAAATTGAAACACGTTGGATATTCTACTTCTGATTATAACGCAAGCCACTGGTTAATTTCAACTGATATAGTAAACTGTTATTTTTATAATTTCACTTCAGTTAGGCACATATTCGTTTCTGTAACTTTTTATTTAGTTGAAATAAATTTTATTTGTAATGCAAAATAACCTAAATGTGAACTCAAAACATTGGAAAAAGACATTTACATATCACATCTGATAATTTCTAGGGAAAAACACAAAATTGTAATATTTGGTTAAAAAAACAATGTAATAAAATATCTTGTTTAGAAACAATGTAGATACGCTTTAATAAATACGGTAACAATGTAGATACGCTTTAATAAATACGGTAACAATGTAAATACTCTTTAATATATACGGTAACAATGTAGATACGCTTTAATAAATACGGTAACAATGTAAATACTCTTTAATAAATACGGTAACAATGTAGATACGCTTTAATAAATACGGTAACAATGTAAATACTCTTTAATAAATACGGTAACAATGTAGATACGCTTTAAGAAATACGGTTTGCCTGAGAAATCTGAGCTCTTATTAATTTAAGAAGCTTCTGGGAAAGGAGATACGTAAAAAAAGGACCGGACGTGGCCTGTGGTTACAATTTAGGACTGTTAATCTGGGGATTTTTGGTTTGAGCCCAGTTAGTTAAAAAAAAACGCCTCCTGCATTATGGTGATGTGGATTCGCTATTCAATTTTGCGCCAAGCTATACGAGGGCTATCTGCGCTAGCCGTCTAGCAGTATAAGGCTAGAGGGAAGGCAGTTAGTAACCACCACCCACCGCCAACTCTTGGGCTACTCTTTTACCAACGAATAGTGGGATTGAGCGTCACATAATAACGTCCCCACGGCTGAAAGTGCGAGCATGATTGGTGTGACGGGGATTCGAACCCATGACCCTCAGATTGCGAGTCGAGCGCCCTACCCACCTGGCCATGCCGGGCCAGAAGTATAATATATATAATTGAAATCGTGTGTAATATAATTATTACATTGCATGTATTGTGATCCAATTATTTATTTATATCGTTAGGAATTGAACCTATTTATCTTTTAAAGGAGATAACGGCGTTACCCTTCTTACTGACTATAGCTGATACCCTTCTCTTTCACAAAATAATACATGTTCATTATACTTTTATAAGATCACGTACTTAACTTTATAGACCACACCTACACATTAATGTTAACTGAGGATAACCTTAGTCTACCCTTAATAGATATCCTTATAAACCGTAAGGATTTTTATTGTCAACATACAACCTTCAATGACCTTTACTCACGTTTCGACAGTTTCTCTCCTTCTAACTACAAACTTAAGTGGCTCACTTGCTTAGTTACTAGAGCGAGTAGAGCCAATGAAAAACACATATTATAGTGTAGGGAGAAGTGTGAATATTTTATTGTGTTCC
>NW_013665742.1:419615-423338 GCF_000517525.1 Limulus polyphemus
CTCCTCCCTACACAACACAGTAAAATATTCACATATAATATGTGTTTTTCATTGTTCTCCCTACACAACACAGTAAAATATTCACATTTTTCCCTCAAACAAAATAGAAATCCGCTTCTTGAAACCACCAGTTGTGATTTTTTGAATAAAACGTTTAGCAACATTAAACGAATTACTGTACTTAATCCCCCCTACACTTATTCCTTCCTTATTTAGAATTTAATTCTCAGAAATCACATTACTCAACTGTGAAATAAATACTTCGCTCATATTCAACTATGAATTGTCTTTAAAATAGCCTATGATATAAGGAATTTGTTTTCATTCGAAAGACTGCATACCGGCCCTAATTTATTTCTTGATCACTAACTCACATACTTGCTGTAGCTGAAAAGTTACTTACATTGACAAATCCAAGGGTTATTTAACTGTATGAATCCACGAGCACATGAGAGTTTCAACAGGTTACTTTTAAACATCTTCTTACAGTAAGTGTAATGTAATGCATTTTGTCATAAACGCATAATTTCACCAACGGTCTTCAAAAGTTTAACACCCCAGTGGCAAATCGGTAACTCTTTAGGCGTAAAATGTTAAAAACCGAGTTTCTATACCTTTATCAGGCGGAGCACAGATTGCCCATTGTGTATCTTTGGGCTTAAACAAACATTCAAAATTTCTAGTTGCAGACAGCAGAGATTTGGAACTTCTGATAGCAGATTTATTAAACAAAATATTTTTAGCTTAGTTAATTACTCTATTGATTAAGTTTGTGTTTAATTCCTTTTCATTAGATATATTGGTACATTTCTTATTTACATATTGTAGGTCAATAACAAAGGTCATTTACTGACTTGTTCGCACACCATATCCCCTTGAGCCACATTTCCTTTATAATTGTTTATGGTTGTTCAAATATTCCATTTCAACTTTCATGTTGATATTTGTAATTATTGTTTTGAAACGTTCACTAAAGTATTATCATTTACCACTTTTGTGGTCGTCATAAGCATTTAGTAAAACACTGTTATATTTTTGAAAGCATGCAAATATTTAAAACAATGCCCTTAATAATCCCGATTTACTGATTTGCTAACTTTATCGAGGATGTTACTTGTCATCAGGATGATGGAAAGGCTGTGATCGTGGTGTACTTAGAATTTAATAATGTGCCATACAGAAGATTAGCTAAGAAAATTGCATCGGTATAGGCTGAGGAAAGACTAGTTAATAGCCTGCTTTTTTCTTATTTACATTGTGATATTCATGAGGGTATAATCAATAAATTAGTAAAGTTTGCTGATGTCTTAAACTCTTGGGGTTTTCCAGCTGTATTAAGAATGTTGATATACCATACAAGGACTTAGATCAGTTCGTAAGTAGGAAAAAATATTTGGCAAATGACATTTAATTCTGGTAAATGCAAGGGAATGAATTCGGTTATCGTAATTTGGATCACACGTTTAAGAATGCGTGACTAAAAAAAAATATCTTAACACAGTGATAGATAAACCAGCCAAGCCTTCAAGGCAGTGGCTTGTTACTGATAGTAAAGCTAGTAGGATTTTATAGACACGTTGATTACAAGTCCAAAGAGGATATTGTCTTTCTATAGAATTAACTAGTTAGTACTTATTTGGAATGCTGTGTACAGTTTTAGGATATTTATTTAAGAAAGGATAACGAAATTTTGGAAATTGCTCAGAGGAGAGAGATACTAAGATCATTCCACATAATAAAATATACATACTAACTAGCATCTATTACTTGAAGCACGTGTATCTGTGGTATTTGTGAAGAAGGTGTGAAAAAATCACTCTTCCTATCTAATACGGTTTGGTTTTCACTTCCGTGTGAAACTAGAATGCTTAATGAACAATGATACATAAATCGGTAAGTTTGTAATTCACATAAAATTAATCAAATTTACTTGAAACATTTTACGAATATACAGGAAAATATATTGTATGTTTGTAACTTCTACTGGATTGAAAAGTATATATTTTATTTAGAGTTATGTATATTTCGAAATTGTATATGTATGTATTCGCTGGAAATTGTAATTTAACGACGTTTCAATGGTTAGATACATATTTTCACCACGTATGGTTATATCATAGAATTACAACTAGATAGTGAACAAAATCTGGACTGTGCCATAATTGTTAACCAGTTTGTAAATTCACCCATCAATCGGTTTATTAAGACACATTTTTACAAAAAAAAATCAATGTAACAACTTTAGAGTTACATCACTGACAGTAAGTAGATAACTAAATGTATATGAAGCACAGTATGGTGGTTTATTGTGAGTTTTTATAGTACTTGACGTATAAGGTGTGAGAAGATTGCGTAAGTGCTAATTTCTGAGGTGTATAGATAATTTTTAAAACCACATTTTATGAGGCACGAAAAAAATCTGGGATTTTAGTTCGGTAAATCCTGTTTTAGGGAAATATTAGCTCCTCAAATTACTGATAGAATAGATGAGATCCTGAACTAGAAACATTAGGTTTATAAAACAGATTTCGTGCAACTAAGATCACTAGTAGTTAAAGATTTTGTGTACGAGTTCGAAACATGGGAACATGCTTTCTAACTTAGATTTATATGCAAATTAAAGAAAAAAATATTTCTTACCTCTAACAGTGAGCCAAATGATGGTATCCTCACATTAAACTTCGGTCAAAATTTAGTTGCCGTTTATGGTAAACATAGTCCATCTAAAATACAACTTATTCTTCTTCTATCACAACTCCATCAATTCAAGTTTGTTTGTTTTGAATTTCGCGCAAAGCTACACGAGGGCTATCTGCGCTAGCCGTCCCTAATTTAGCAGTGTAAGACTAGAGGGAAGGCAGCTAGTCATCACGACCCACCTCCATCCCTTGGGCTACTCTTTTACCAACGTATAGTGGAATCGACCGTCACATTATAACGCCCCCACGGCTGAAAGGCGAGCATGTATGGTGGGACGGGGATTCGAACCTGCGACCCTCAGATTGCGAGTCAAGCGCCCTAACCACCTGGCCCTTTATCAAATAGAATCGATTTAAACCGTACAAAAAAAAAAGAATGAAAAATAGCATGTATTAAGAAGTGTTTTATTTCTCTGTTCGCGAAAGAAGTGGTTATCATAATTCTTCGACTTTCACAAAAACGTTGGATATTTTGTGAGCAAAGCACAGATTTTTCATTCCTCTGAAACATAAAATACTCCATACTTATTTCAGTGTATTTAGCGCATATTTCTCATATTAAGATTAATTAAAAAAACACTAACCCTCGTCCTTCACGTTTGACAGAAAATATTGATTATTTAGAATACTTACTTTCTGAAATTATATTTATCTCGCTATCTTTGATAAATAATCAATTATTACATTTGTTGAAAAGTTTAAGACATAAAACTTTAACAGAAAATAGCCTAAATGTACTACTTACTGACTTCACTTACTTTAATTAGCCTCCCAGTGGCACAGCGGTATGTCTACAACGCTACAACGCTAGAAACCGGGTTGCGATACCCGTGGCGGGCAGAGCACAGATAGCCCATTGTGTAGCTTTGTGCATAAATTCAAACAAACAAACAATATTTTAATTAAAGCAAATTAACTGTTCAGATGAAAGTGAGGCTTTACAAACATTATAAAGTTGGAGGTCAGTTAAACAACATTCTGACAATTTTTCAAACTTCGAAATAATGAAACACGTTAACCTTTC
>NW_013665742.1:423750-449994 GCF_000517525.1 Limulus polyphemus
AGTTAAACAACATTCTGACAATTTTCAAACTTCGAAATAATGAAACACGTTAACCTTTCAGAGATGATTCCTTCCAGTCGACTTTAACATAATGTATTCCCTAATTTTCAGTAAAATGTCAAAAATGAGTTTAAAGTGAAACATCAAAAATATTTCAAAAACCTATAATTTTTGTGTTCACTAGCTATTTGTATTATATTTACTTCATATTCTTAATAACGAAATTTCTTTTGAAATCAAACCTAAACTTCAGCAGTCTTATTGACAACTTATAATTTCTAGGTACACAGTTTTTTGTGATAATAATAAGTTTACGTACAACATTTTAATATATCTTATTTCCAGTCAAATCAAATTATTTTCAAGGTAATTAATAATGTCATATGTAGGTCCGTTATTTGGGAAGTGCTTATGTTAGCCATCAGTGAAATGACAAATCTCCTTTCAATATTGTTCCGCCGTCAAAATTTGTCTATATAGCCAAGTTATGTTTAACTAATTCAATTCATCTGATGAGGTGTTGTATGTTGAATCATTTAAATCTTTCTCGTCAATTGCGTCTTGCATTCATTATCATGTTCTAAAACAATTAGTGTTAATAACTGTTTTCTGGAGAGTATCTAAAAAAACAAGTATTACCTTCAGTTGTTAGCATCCAAAGTAACCATAAAAGGTGAATTCCTGTAACAGTGTTATATAAATGGTGTATGCATTGTTTGTGAATGAAAAAAACAACAACAACATATACCCGGTGCATATCAAAGAATATAAAATGTGATTTGTAGACTAGAATATTTCACAAGTTTTGTTAAAAAGCTACAGTTCCATTATTTGATTGTTACCCCAGCATATGAAAACGCTAAAAATGGTTTTAAATCCAATTATGGGGAGGGGGGGGATGGGTAACAATTTTCGTTTATGTTAGTTAATATTCACGTTGTTCTGTTTCTAGCTGGGTTCAAGTTATATATTAAGGGGGGTTACATAATTAACTAGTAAAACACGAAGAACTGATATGATACACTATAACATACTTGTCCTTATCAAACTTTATTATACGCTTAGCGTAGTAACAAATGTACAATGTTTGGAAACGGTTTGATCATCATCAGTTTTACTTTATCAGTTATATAGTGTTGCCTCGTCATCAAATTACTATTTTGTTTCTAGCAGAAACAATCTTTCTGGGTTTGTTTTCTATTAAAACATGCATTTTAAGACAGTTTAAGTAACAAAATTATATTTGTCTTGTCTTCGTTATACCAAGAATATTATATATCTGAGTAATAATGAAAAAGGTGAGTTTTTCTTTTTAACAAAGTAAGTTTAATCGGCAATTGGGGTATAGTTAAAATAAATTTAATACCACTTCTGCTACAGATCGAATGTTTCTAGATATAGCAAAGTCAGTACACCAGAGAAAAAACGCGTTATCCATCTTGGTATAATATCGCTTTATTTTGTTTTAAGAAATATTTGGGTAAAATGTTACTATAGAAAACATCTAATAAGAATCAGCCAGACGATGGCTAAAGCTAATTAGATTTACTTTTCTTACTTATAAATATTAGAATACATCGTTTTAAACAGTTGGATACTTTCACTCTTAAGGATACCTTAGGCTGTAAGTCCAATAACATCTCACTAAGTTTGTTTTGTTTGTTTATAGTTAAGCATAAAGCTGCACAATGAGCTATTTCTGCTCTGCCCACCACGGGTATCGAAACCCAGTTTCTAGCGTTGTAAGTATGCAGACATATCGCAGTGCCACTGGGGGAAGGGGACATGTTTCATAAAGGAAATTTATGTTAGTCCTAAATTTATGTTCTAAGCCACCAATGCAAAATAATCTCTATAATAAAAATATAGAAATTAAAAATTAAAAATAAATATATATATGAAAAGTTCTAAACAGTTCTGTTAATAGAATACATCATACAGAACACATAAACATTAGTTGTTAGCTTCAAGTATTCTTGTATATTTAACATGTATCACAGGTTTGGGTGGATTCATAACTGCTAATCATAGCCTGTTTTTTTTTTCATTGTACGTTTATTTTTGATGTGTAAGAATTATATTATGAGGACCATTTAAACTCAATTCATTGAAAAATTGTAGAATATTTTGTAGACAAAAACGATAAATAAAACACTGCAAAACGGCATTTTCCAAGATTTTAAAGGGGTTTAAAAATCATGTTTTTTTTATATGCTATTATTTTACGAGTGCCTTTTTGCCTAACTTTTGTTGTATAAATTTTTTCTTTAACCGTTTCATAAATCGGATTTTTTTGAAAATTTTTTTCGCTCTTGACGTATTTGTTTTAATGGTCGCATTCGAGAACGTTCTTTTACTGTTATTTTTGTATTTTTTTACTTTATTGGTAAAACGTTCAAAGATCATGTTTTTTTGTTAAGTGCTGGTTGTTTGCGAATTATTTTCTTTTGTCTTGGAATCGATTTACTAATCGTTACATATACACGCACAAGCCCCCCCCCCCCCAGTGGCACAGCGGTATGTCTGCGGACTTACAACGCTAGAATCTCGGTTTCGATACCCGTGGTGGGCAGAGCACAGATAGCCCATTGTGTAGCTTTATACTTAATTAAAAACAAACAAATACACAAAACGTTGCAGGTTAGTTTCTGGAATTAGATATCCTTTATCAAATGCTTTTAAAAGTAAGTTTTGTCTTAAAAAGATGATAAGGCTTTATATCATCCTTCACCTAAACCAAAAGCTTCAAAAATGAATTTATAATTTTAATAGTTTAAAAATAGATCTAACTGAAAATATTAGAATAAATAATAATTGAAACGCATGTGTTGTTAACCTATTTCTAATTTTTCCTCACTGAAATCATTAATTAATGGTTCGAAATCAGGACTTATAGTCTGAAACTATTAGTCATTTTAATTAGTTATATTTAACTATCTTCCTGGGAGAACCTAGCGCATGAATAAATGGGTGTATACACCAGTCTATTTTCTCAGTAGCACGAAAACCCGGCACATGAATAAATGGGTGTATACACCAGTCTATTTTCTCAGTAGCACGAGAACCTGGCGCATGAATAAACGGGTGTATACACCAGTCAATTTTCTCAGTAGCACGAGAACCTGATGCATGAATAAACGGGTGTATATACCAGTTTTTTTTCTCAGTAGTACGAGAACCTGGCGCATGAATTAACGGGTGTATACACCAGTTTATTTTCTCAGTAGCACGAGAACCTGGCGCATGAATAAACGGGTGTATACACCAGTTTATTTTCTCAGTAGCACTTGCAGCATTGCCAAACAACGTGTTTTGGAACATGCTAGTGTGTATAAATTTTATCTTTTCAAATTATTTTATTGGACGATACCTTTGGATGGCACAGCAGGGCGATATTTTTAACTGAGATTATTAGGAAGGTCTTGGTTGCTTAAATAAACTATATACGCTTCTAAATGTTAAATGATCCACGTACTCCGTCGTGTATGGATAACACAAAATGTTACTATTGTACATGATATTAAAGGGTTCTGCTTAACAGATAAACAGATGTACATGGAATGGAATGATTGCTTCTTGTAATTTCCTTTCATTGAGTTACATTGATAAGGCAAACGAATTAAAGAATCCTTTTTTTTTCGGTACGCTCGTAACATTTCTTATAAAGAAGGAAAATTGGCTAGATATTATTATCGTAGTATGCTCTAAGTGTTATCAGATAGCATGCCGTAGGTTTCTATATATTTGAATTAAGTGTATATATATATATATGTGTGTGTGTGTGTGTTATGTTATTTTTATACCTTTGTTTATACATTAATACAAGTAAGCAGCATGTAACGTATTATTTTCTATAAAAGTATGTTTCGGAATTTTAGTATAAAGCTACAAAAGGGAACATCTATTCATAGCCGTCCCTAATTATGAACTACTCGAATAGAAGAAAAGCAACTAATTAACAACATCCACTCCAAACTCTTGGATTATTCTTGCCTGATCGAATACTGGGATTTATACATCAACCTTATAACATCCTCTGGTTCCTAAGTGCTTAACAGGCTGTGAACGATAAAAAATTTCGGATTCCAGCCCAAACAACTTAGGCACTAGGCCATATCCGGGTCAAAAGATGCACAGTGGGCTCTCTATAGTCAACGCAAGAAACAAATCCAGAATTCTAAAGTTATAAACCCTATGAACTGAAACCACTGGAGAGAATTCCTTTAGCTAAGCCAAAGAGGTGATTCGGTAGAGAAAGACAGGCCCCGCATGGTGATTAGGGCGCTCGACTCGCAGTCTGAGGGTTGCGGGTTCGAATTCCTGTCCCACCAAACATGCTCGCTCTTTCAGCCGTGGGGCGTTATAATGTGACGGTCAATCCCACTATTCGTTGGTAAAAGAGTAGCCCAAGAGTTGGCAGTGGATGGTGATGACTAACTGCCTTCCCTCTAGTCTTACACTGCTAAATTAGGGACGGCTAGCGCAGATTCCCTCGTGTAGCATTGCGCGAAATTCAAAAACAAACAAACAGAGAAAGACTTATCAACTTGATTTCAATAATAAAATATCTATATGTATTTGGAAAAAGTGTAGCAAACGGTTTTAGCATTTACCATATAAGCCTATTATTACGTATTACGCTAAGGTAAAGAAGAAAATCAGAAAATACAGCCAGGTTTTATTACACAATAAAGATAATATACGAGTCTGGAAAAAAGATAAGTTTAAGACAGTCGTAAAGCCACTGAAAAATAAAGTCTGAACCATTAAACTACGAAACATTTATATTCTCAAGTGGGAAAAGTTTCATTACTTCTTGGGCCGGGCATTAGCTATTTGTTAGCGTGCTCGACAGCATATCTGAGAAGTTCATGGTTCGCGACGTTTGCTGCAAGTGTGCACCTGCGTTTTGGAGGCGTTGGAGTGACGATCTAATCTTATTATTCGGTTGCACAAGAATAGTGTAAGGGTTAGCGGTGGAGAAGGATGATTACCTGACTTTCTTCTAGTCTATCAGCCCTAAATTAGGGACGGTTTTGCGCAGATAGTATTTTTTTGTAGCTGTGTACGAAAACTCTCAAAACAAGTAAATGACTATTTCTATATTGTTTCGAGTTATTTGGTCTCCACTTTGTCGTAACCAAAAGTGAAAAGTATATTTCTGTCAGTACATTTTCATAGTTGTGTTTTTCTTTTCAAAGATTGTTAGTGCAAGACTAAACAACAACAACAAAAAAAGGAACAACTATAATTTATACGAATAAACGTGATGAATATTAAGAACATGGCATTATTTATGTCCTATCCACTCTTTTTCTTCACTAAGAGAAGTCTTAGTATCTGGTCCCCCAGTGGCACAGCTGTACGTCTGCGGACTTACAACGCTAGAATCCGGGTTTCGATACCCGTGGTGGGCAGAGCACAGATGGCCTATTGTGCAACTTTGTGCTTAACTACAAACAAACAAACTTTAGTATCTGTAAATCTTAAGTATTACGTGAGCTGACACAAGAAATATTATTTGATACTTGTTTTCTCTCTCTCTCTCTTGTTTTAACAAAGCATGAGTTACAAGTACGTACAATGTCCAAAATATGTCCATTATCCAAAACCTATATTAACTGAACATTTTCTTGTTTTAACCACGCATGAGTTACAAGTACGTACAATGTCCAAAATATGTCCATTATCCAAAACCTATATTAACTGAACATTTTTGCTAAACAATTAATTTATTTGATAAAACTGAAAGCATAATTGGACCTTTTCTTGAATGTTAAAATGTCTATGTTATTGCTTGGACGAGGGAACATTTAAAACTTCGTTGTTGCAAAAAACAAACTAATAAATAAAATTTCATAAGGATATTATGTTTCATAAAACAAGAAGATTTCAGGGTAATTTGAGCTTATTGTAAATTTTGGAACTTTTGTAGGTAACAAAAATCAAAGTTAATAACCGTTAAAGTGACGTTTACATGATCGTCAAGTCAAGAGGAATTTACAGTCATAGTTACTTATGTTGATGAATATGAAAATGTGTTATTTGCTTTGTGTAACTTAGTATACTATCATCATTTAATAAAATTTTACGCAACATTATTTAAAAATGGTAAACATTCTGGAAAAAATAATTGAGTTTTGAAAAATCAGTAACATAATTCTAAACTAGGAACAACACGTCGCCACCGTAGTCAACAATTTTTCAATTGTTCAAAAAATGCAGCTGTCAAGACGTGGTGTGCATGTATTATGTTGTTTTTTTTCAGCAGGATAAATTACGATACACATCCTGATATACATTAAATTTGCACTGAATCTTCTTCTTCTTCCTAGTTTTTTGTGACAGATCTTTTTATAGTATTGATGTAAAACGACTACCTTGTGTTTATGGATGTGAATCTAAGTATCTGCAACAGAGAAGAAGATGATTGATGAGGAAAAGAGAAATGTCAACGATGTCCATTCTTGTCCTTTTTATTAAACGTAAACAAGTGTAAATATAAGTTGGTATAAAGAAAGGAATGAGGAGAGAAACTTCAGACAGAGGCGGAAATGAGAAAACATGATGAAGAAAGAGAGAGAAAAAGACAAAGCAGAAAAGAAAAAGAGATAACATTATTATGTAGCAACAGACAGAGTATTGTTTAAATAGTTTGGATGAGCCTTCCTTTCATTAAATCGATATTCAGTAAGAAAAACCAAAAATACTTTGTT
Source organism: Limulus polyphemus (assembly GCF_000517525.1). NCBI lineage: Eukaryota > Metazoa > Arthropoda > Merostomata > Xiphosura > Limulidae > Limulus > Limulus polyphemus. Next base: position 430,467 of record NW_013665742.1, read on the forward strand.
TTAAATATGAACATTCAAGAGCGAGAAATCACAAAAAAAAACGGGCAACGAAAACGTTCTTGTTCTCTTACAAAAACTCTAAGTTTAAAACGGTTGAGAATAGGAAGAATTACATTAAATCGCGATAATAAATTTCCTAATAATTACGAACCAAACACCTACACAACATAATGCCATATAATAGTGTCTGGTTGTTTTGTTGTTAAGCGCACAGCTACACAATGAGCTCTCTGTGCTGTTCCCATCACGAATATTGAAACCCGATGTTTAACGGCGTGAGACCTCGGACTTACTGCTGAGCCAGTTAGAAAAAATTATATTACTTTTCTATGAAACGAGACGAACAAAAGTTTATAACTGCTTCAATAGGAAAGTGTGCTGTTTGACTAAGAAAACATGATTAAATATAAGTGAGCAAGTTTTGGTGAACAGCAAAAATATAGTGTGCTTCAAAGAATAAAATATTTTCGCAATATGTACGAAATTAGAGCTACTTGGTATGTGTCAACCAAGTTTTATGTCTACCTTCCAAACTTCAATACTGGTGTAATGTACATAAAATACGCCTGCAAAAATATTTGACAACTCTCAATATGTTAAATATAAACGACTTTTCATCATATTCACAAAGACAGAATAATTCTATTTTTTTATGATGTTGTGGCCTTAATATAATAAGTAAAATAATATTATATATATATATATATATATATATATATATAAACACTTTCTCTGATATTTATATAATTAAGTGTTCAGTCACCAGCACCACAAAGAAAATAAAAACGTCTCACGCAAAAGACGTTGCCGGGGTGAATTTATTACTTGTTTGTTTGTAATAAAGCACAAAGCTACACAATGGGCTATCTGTGATCTGCCCACCACGGGTATCGAAACCCGGTTTTTAGCGTTGTAAGTCCGCAAACATTCCGCTGTGCCACTGGGGGGGGGGTGCTAATAAAAACTGATTCTATTGTAGATTATTTCTACATCCTGATCAAAAACCATTGTGAAAACTGGTTAAGGTTTCTCTTATTTTTTGCTCCAATTTAATATTAGCCATTTAAGTGATTATACTTAATTTGACAGTTAATTTTCTAATTCACTAATTTTAGGATCATTATGTACATCATATTCTATTGTTTGAACTAGAAAAATTGTGACCATAATTGTGATATAAGGAATTACTGTATTTCATTTTTTTACGGATAATCTCTGTCCGTTCATTTTTTCACGTAAACACTGAAGAGCCTACCCCCCCCCCTCCCTCCTCTCCCACTTATTGTATTTTATATTGTCTACAGTTAAGTGATTAGATTTCTTGTTCCACAATGTAGTGTTGGTAGATTTTGTTCATGAATCCTGAAATTTTGATTTGATTTGTGATATAACTAGTGGATGTATTTTTTTTCAAACGATGTTGAACGTGTTAGACAATTTGTATGGTTACATTGTTGGATTAGAGTGACGTGACTATGATATTTTGTATGGTTACATTGTTGGATTAGAGTGTCGTGACTATGATATTTTGTATGGTTACATTGTTGGATTAGAGTGTCGTGACTATGATATTTTGTATGGTTACATTGTTGGATTAGAGTGTCGTGACTATGATATTTTGTATGGTTACATTGTCGGATTACAGTGTCGTGACTATGATATTGTTGAGACTTGAATCTCCGATAGATTTTTTATTGCATTACACACCGAGAGTTGCATTTCTGACACTAAAACTGAAATATTGTTCACATTCACGTCATAACAAAAATATGACTTCAACGCCTCTGTTTCGAGATTCTTTTCATAACCATTATCTCGGTTTGAAGAACTATCCTGCTGAAGAACTAACATGCCATTAGAAAACAATGAACACAGGAATCTTAGTTCTAGTGTCCAGAATGTCTGACCAAACTACAATATCACAAAGGCATATAGAAATAACCATCATATTTGTTTTCTATTCACATTAAACGAAGATTCCTCGGTCTTTTAATTTTCGCTTTTCATAGCAGTATCTGTATGAAAGACTTCACCATAGAGATGAAAAAGTATTTCCAACTTACATAGAAGTCTTGCAAGACTTGCAGCAATAAATATCATCAACATTTGTGTAGGTATACGATAACATAATACTAACACAGATGAAGTATAAGATAGAGAGATTTAATGGTTTCAACCAGTTTCTTCTATCCCTATCAGCTCTGGAAAAAAAATAATATATTGAGGGGACAGAATCTTTGCTGCATTACCAATTGAAATACAAATAATAAACAATAAATAAATCCAAGATTTTATACATTAGCATGAGTTTTTTGTTATCTGCCTTGCCAATTGATATACAAATAATAAACATTAAATAAAGCCAAGATTTTATACATTAGCATGCTTTTTTTAATCTATCTTACCAGTTTGATATACAAATAATCAACAATAAATAAATTCAAAATTTTATACATTAGCATGTTTTTTTATCTGCCTTACCAATTGATATACAAGTAATAAACAATAAATAAGTCCAATATTTTATACATTAGCATGAGTTTTTTGTTATCTGCCTTGCCAATTGATATACAAATAATAAACAATAAATAAATCCAATATTTTATACATTAGCATGATTTTTTTTATTATCAGTAAAGTAATTTACAAAAAAAACAAGTATTCTTACGAGGTAAGGTCATTTGAAACTTGAAAAAGATCTTCGGAAGTTGTATCGAAATTCCGAAGTCATTTATAAACCGACTAAAAATGAAGATTTTTAAAAGAGGAACATGCATTTGGTTTTGTTTGTTTGTTTTTAAGCACATAGCTACACAATGGGTTATCTGTGTTGTGCAAACCACGGGTAACGAAACTTGGCTTTTAGCGTTATAAGCCGCCAGACTTACCGCTGAGCCACTGGTAAGGTGGTTGTAAATACAGTTGGATTTTTTTCTTAAATAGATACTTTCAGATCTACTTATAATAGCCTTTCCCTTTTATTTTCATAAAAGAATAGAACGTCGTTTTCGTTAATCTTTAGTTTAAACAAGTATAACTTGATTTTAGAATCTCAACTTTTTATTAATGCTGTGGCATTTTGTGCGTGATTTATGGTAGTTCTAAAAACTAGAGATGATGAACGTGAATAACAAAATTTCTCAAATTTTTTAATCAAGGCAATCAATGTGTTCTAAGTACTTTAAAATACTAACAAAATTAGCACGAAAGAAGTATTTTCAATAAGATAATCCTCAAAACATGATGTGGTTAGCGTTTATATTATATCCTCTGTTATATATGTAGATATAAAAATAATATTCAAAAATGGAGACCAGTTCAAATCAATAACATGACTATTGGATTTTGTACCTCGTGGGTTAATTCACTAGAATTTTGTGTATTGTTTTTTTTTTATTAACATTTGAGTTTAACTGTTTTCTTTTTAAGATTAGCGAATACTTGTGCCACAGTAACTATTTTATCGAAATCTGTTTGAATATATTTAGATTGACGTTATTTTGCCTCATTGTAATTTTGATACAACTGAGCGTGAGTGACTTAGCTCAGTTATAGCTCTACCACACTTATAATTGTGTGTGTGACTTACTCCATTTAACAAAGCTCTATCACACCTATAACTGTGTGTGTGACTTACTCCGTTTATCATAGCTCTACCACACCTATAACTGAGCGTGACTTACTCCGTTTAACAAAGCTCTATCACACTTATAATTGTGTGTGTTACTTACTCCGTTTATCATAGCTCTACCACACCTATAACTGAGCGTGACTTACTCCGTTTATCATAGCTCTACAACACCTATAACTGAGCGTGACTTACTCCATTTAACAAAGCTTTACTACACCTATAACTGTGTGTGTGTGACTTACTCCGTTTATCATAGCTCTGCCACACCTATAACTGAGTGTGACTTACTCCGTTTAACAAAGCTCTACCACATCTATGACTGAGCGAATACTTGTGCCAAAGTAACAATTTCATCGAAATCTGTTTGAATATATTTAGATTGACGTTCTTTTGCCCTATTGTAATTTTGATATAACTGAGCGTGACTTATTCTGTTTAACATAGCTCTACCACACTTATAACTGTGTGTGTGTGACTTACTCCGTTTATCATAGCTCTACTACACCTTAAATCATCCTTTTATATCATGAGTTTCAAAGGAATATCTCGTAATTTGAGCTGGTAAGAGACACAAGTTAACCATAAATCAATGTGACAGTTATCCAGTTTACACCCATAGAGCCTTTTAATACAGTTTGGCCCAATTAAGAAAAGACAGTTACTTGCGTAATCATTTGAATTCAAAACACATTAGTTGGAAAATATAATAAGTATATCTTTTTAGCAGTTATTCACTGTTGTATTTTAATTATCTAATTCGTTACATGGTTTTGTTTGTTTTTATTATTTTAAACATGTTCTCTTTTCTTTTACGATCTTCTATTACGTCCTAATTTTACATCTCAGTCTTGTGTTGTTTATTTATTATTGTCGTAGCATATGATCCAAAACACGTTAACTCTATAGAGCAGTATTATACAGTTAATTCACTGTAAAAACTAACTAAAATTACGTAATGTCACAACTCAATACACAAGAAAACTGAAAATTATAATAATTATAATGCACACACTCAATATTAAGTGTACTTTCAGGTTTATTGAACTCAAATCAGTTTCTTCAACAACATAATTTTACTATATTAATGGAACATCGACTTACTATAGTTTAACATACGATCTTTCAAAGAAGCATGGGTTTAGGATAGCTCTAATCACGGTTTCCAGTGTTTGGTTTTATTGCGCCAATGAATGACGATATCCTCAAATATAGGTTGTTGAGAGTTCGAACCTTTCAAATATCATTTTGTTTCTTGAATTTGGCGAATAATTGTCCAAATAATGAAAAATATTAACTTTACAAAAAATAGGCAGTATCATCATTTTAATTAGCTATATACCATAAACGTGTTGTTGCTATTTTCATAATAACCAATAGACACTTAGGCTGCAGCTCGATAATTTAAAATATTACACTTACTAGCATGTAAACATTTTCTGAATTTCTAACTTGTTATTATGTAATGCATTGTCTGTAATGCAATATTAAGAGTATATTTACTTAATATAGGAAATAATTACAGATAAATGTAAAATCAATGAGTTCTAAATGCATAATTCAGTTTTTGAGGTTAAATGAAGAGTTACTTACCTGATTTGATTTGAATTACGTTCCTTAGATAGAATGAGCTTGCATCATTTCAAAGCTTATAGCTTCAACAAGCGAGTTACAGACCCACAGAGTGAAAATGATAATAATTAGAATTAATACGATGAAGAGAAGAGAAAAAGGCCAAATTATTGCCTAAATAACTTTACATTAAACTTAAAGATAGATAAGGAAACGTTTAAAAAGAAATGCCACTCAATTACAATATACATTTACATTGAAGTTATCAACTTGTGAAAAGTTACTCACAATATTGTCGTTTTTTCTCTTTTTTTTTGTACGGATATTAATATCATATCATCTTTTCTTATCCTTCTAAAACACGCATAGAAATTTTACGGTAACAATATTTAATCCAATGCAATAGAAAAGATAATACATTTGATATTCTATTAAATTAATGCTATCATCCTTAAACACAACTAACTCTAAAGAAATTAGATCTAACACGGTTCTAATTACTTGAACAATTCTCTAGACCTCCAAATAATCAACTTAACCTGAAATAGGAAACGTGTTCTATTCATTTTTAATCATCTTTTCTTACGGCCTGCTGGCACGATATCATAAGATATATACATATGTAAAGACCTACTTAATGTAAACTTAACTTTTTGACTCAGAAGTAATTACAATTGAGGAGTAATTTTGATAAACTGCTGCTAACTGAATACGCTGACTCACAAGAGATATAACTATTTTGATATCTAGTTTCACCATTTTGGCTGACAGTAAGTCGTTGAAATCTTGAACTCCTCGCAAGAAAAAGGAGCTGTCTATTACACAACGCTCTCGAACGATTGACAATAGTTTATAACCCCAAAACTTTGAAACTGTTGTTAAATAATCCCGATGGCCAAGCTCTTCCTACATATTCCAGATAGTCATCAGAAGAATATCAGATCTCATTTTTAAAAGAAACACGAAATATATATATATATATATATATATATATATGGGGATTAAGTTGCTTTTATATTGTCATTCATACCTTATCTTTACTTATGTATTTTAGTTATTTTTGTTAACTATGATACGATTTTTAATCGGTGAGCGATTCCAGGGACATCACGGTACTTTTATACGCAACATCCCTGGTGTTTAAGACTTTTAGGAACACTTTGTTGTGTTAATGCAGTGGTGTGTTCATGCTTTAACGTCCTCCACGGAAGCGGATAGCCTCACACAGCAAAGTATGGTAACACCACACCATTATTTCTAAAGTGAAGAATTTATAGAAGAGACTCCCCCATTACACCAAAGCGATTACAAGTAAGATGAGCATATCTAGTATTGTTAAAATTATAATAATCATAAATTTGAAATTGACTAAAACTCTAAAGCCAAAAGTTCACAACTTTCCAGCCACACTTCAAAATCAACGAGACATCATGAACAAAGATGTCTGAAGGAAGTAGAATCACAGTAGCAGCACTTGCATGCAAGAAATTCTCGAACTTTCTATAAAGTTCAAATGGACTTTTTGCCTTTTGTTTGGTTAAACGTGGTCTGGAAGATGAATTTCCCGTATAGTGAAAGTTTGTCAAGACGTATGGTCTAAAGATTATGGTCTAAATCTGGTAGTCAGATTTAAGCATAATCGACAATGGACGAAGTTTCTTAGGCAGAATGGGACCTAAAACGTAGTTTTTATAAAGACTCATTCTTTGAACTCCAGTAAGGAAAATTGCGCTGCCTTGTACTCGTCCCTCGAACTCCAGTAAGGAAAAGTGCGCTGCCTCGTACTAGTTCCTCAAACTCCAGTAAGGAAAAGTGCGCTGCCTTGTACTCGTCCCTCAAATTGCAGTAAGAAAAGGCGCTGATTTGTACTCGTCCCTCGAACTCTAGTAAAGAAAGGTGCGCTGCCTTGTACTCGTCCCTCGAACTCCAGTAAGGAAAGGTGCGCTGCCTAATTTTAAAAATAAGTAGTTTTAGGATATTTTGTGAGTTGTTTTATATAGACACATATATTGATGTCATTTTCGAAAACCTAGATCTATATAACTTGAATGACTTAACTAACTTAACCATGATTTAACTAGAGTAATTTTTATAAGATATTTTAAGATTTTTCCTTTTAGTCATTCATGTGTTTTAAGTTGTGCGAATTCAACCCAAATCAGTTTCTAGTTATAAACATTTTTGCCCGTTCGAATTTGCCGCCAAAATAAGAAACACACTTAAGTAAAAGAATTGGTTTACATGCTAATCGGTAAACTTGCTATTATTGACCAGATTTTACTTTATTAACTCAAATCGCCAATTAGCTGTTCCCACCACAAACTCTAACCATATTAAGTTAATTTTTTTGTTTTATACCATGTTGTTGGAATCGAATGTTACTACCATTTACTAATAGTTGCACAGGATTAACAACTTTTATTGACTTGGAATAAATCATGATATAAAGAGTGAACCTTTCCAGGTGGCTAGAGCGCTCGACTCGCAATCTGCGATTCGCGGGCTCGAATCCCTCTGAAACCAAACATGCTCGCCCTTTTAGCTGCGGGGGCGTTATAACGTGACGGTCAATCCCACTATTCGTTGGTAAAAGAGTAGCCCAAGCGTTCGCGGTGAGTGGTGATGACCTTCCCCCTAGTCTTACACTGCTAAATTAAGGACGCCTAGCGCAGATAGCCCTCGTGTAGCTTTGCGCGAAATTCAAAACAAACAAACAAACCTTTCCAGCATTTGATAGTGTATTGCCATCTGGTGACGCAAAACAAATTGAATGGTTAGTTACTATATGCACTATATAAAGGTATAGTTAAGTATAAGCTATGAAAATGCCCATATATTTACTAATATTCGTTTTGTATTATCTTTGAACAATAAAGTTTTAACTCCAGACGAATGACAAAACTATAAAAATCAAACCTAATAACGAATTTGTAATAGCGGAGTTGGACATGCTGCGAACACAGGGCTAGTGTTTCCCCAACGTCATTCCGTATTAAGTTGGCCTATATTCCATAAAGAGATAAATTAACAATGTAATATGTGCACGTTTTTTTTTTTTTCATTTAGTTTACTTAATACTATCAAGTTGGAACTTTTTTTAAAAACTTTGATAAGATTTTAATATGTTATTGTTCAATATGTCCAATAAAGTGTTTTTTCAACCGTCTTTCGTCCACATCCGTTGAAATGAAGTGCACGCGCATTTAGATAGTGAGGTGCGCTCGCATTTTCAGGACAAAAACAAACAAACTGAATATTGTTATTATAGACAAGTGTGAGTACCCCTGAAATTACAGATCCCACTGTACAACATGAAATAAATATCTGTCTAAGATTTATGACATACAATGCCATTTTCAACTGTTTTTTTTTTCCTTATTTGTTTTGAATTTCGCGCAAAGCTACTCGACAGCTATTTACGTTAACAGTCCCTAGTTTGGAAGTGATAGACTAGAGGGATGGCAGCTAGTCAACACCACCCACCGCCAACTCTTGGATTACTCTTTATTAACGAATAGTGGGATTGACCATCACATTCTAACACTATCACGGCCGAAAGGGTGAGCATGTTCAGGAAAGAGATTCGAATCAACGACCCTCAGATTGAGAGTCGGGTGCCCTAACCACCAGGCCATGCCAGGCCTCATTTTCCACAGAAAGTAATTTTTATGTGGTTGCTACATTTAATTTCTTAAAATTATCTTCGATTTGCTCGAACTTTCTTTTCGAACGAGTGGACTAATTTCATAATTCGCACGTATTAAGTAATATCAAGTAAAAGCTCGTGTTGTAGTGAATAAGTAATTTGTTTACACGTCAGTTGTGAAATACGAAACTACTCCCAATTTAATTTATTCTTTTTGTTTATCACGTATGTTATCTCGTTTGCTAACTTATGTTATTATTTGCATATATATACAAATTTTCTTTATTTATTCTTGTTTGATTTTAGCATTAGATTTTGCGTGAAAAATGGAAGGATAATTACAAATTAATCTATGCAAAAATGTCATTAAAATATAACAAAGTTCTAGAGACAGCTACATAGGGTATCCCACTGGGACAGTGATAAGTCTACGTACTTAGAACTCTAAAGTGTGGTGTTTGATTCTCTGCATTGGATACAGCAGATCGTGGATTTGCTCTGAAACAAACAGCTACATAGGTTAAAATGCTGGATTGGTCAAGTAACTTCAGCACGAAGAAGTTTGTAACAGATGATTTTGAGAAGTTGTTCGTAGATGGAGCAACTTTTTAGTTGTACGGTCTTTTTTATATATTTAAATATGAGAATATACTCACAGAAGATGTAATTTAAAACTAGTTTATCATCACATAAGATAAAAGTATTTACAGACAAAAGAAGCACATTCATAATATGACCCCGGAATTCTCACATTATTATTATTACCAACATTGCACAACAACATGACAAAATTATTATTATTACCAACATTATACAACAACATGACAAAATTATTATTATTACCAACATTACACAACAACATGACAAAATTATTATTATTATTATTACCAACATTACACAACAACATGACAAAATTATTATTATTACCAACATTATACAACAACATGACAAAATTATTATTATTACCAACATTGCACAACAACATGACAAAATTATTATTATTATTACCAACATTACACAACAACGTGACAGAATTATTATTATTATCACAACATTACACAACAACATGACAAAATTATTATTATTATTACCAACATTGCACAACAACATGACAAAATTATTATTATTATTACCAACATTACACAACAACGTGACAGAATTATTATTATTATCATTACCAACATTACACAACAACATGACAAAATTATTATTATTATTACCAACATTGCACAACAACATGACAAAATTATTATTATTATTATTACCAACATTACACAAAAACATAAATAGTTATTGTATTTATGGTGATGCTATGACTTTGATATTTAGAATTTTACACTATTTTACAATTTGTAAATATATTTCTGCCTTGTTTATATCATTACTATGATAGGAAAAACAATGCCGAGGCAATTGTCTTGAAATGGCAATTCCGAAATGATCCAAGTGTTCTATGTTAACATTACCTTCTTGTAATGTCACATCTGTGGAAAATCTAGATTTCAACGTGACCAATGAAACAATAATCTTGTTCAAAGTTTAATTACGAATATATAATATAACTCGAACGTACAGTGATATGTCAACAACTTATATTTTCAGATGTGTTAATTTTGTTAATGGCTAATGCGATTCAATAAATCTGTGATAATATCATATTAGTAACTTATCAAACGTCTCATAGTTGGCTAAGTTAAATAACGTTCTTCAAGATGTTTTAACCCGTGTAACCGTTTTACAAACATGAGATACGTGACAATGATATTCAAGATCCTATAAACTGGTTGAATGTTTTCAAAATGAATTGAATTGGCTTGATAAAATGTTATAGAAGAATATAGTTATAATTGTGGTTTACCACACCAACCTGCTGAGCGGTCCTTATTTTAACTGTGTAATAGGAAAATAATTTCAAAATTAGCATGATAATTTTTTCCAATTCGTCATCGCAAAATATCGCAGCAAAAGCAATACTGGAAACCGAAGTTGTAGAGTACGGATTTTGTTTTGTAAGTGAGAACACATTTTTCTGACACAGGTCTCGGTCGTGATAAATTACATATTTGCCACGTATTGATGGTATGATATTCTTTTGAGACGCAAGATTTATAGTTTGCCACAGAAGGATATGGTTATGCTAAAGAAACTCTCAAAGATAGTTTCAGCGCAAGTGTTAAGCCAAAGTTGAAATAACAAAAAAACAAAATTCCAGCTAAAAATCAGTCTCGCAATCACGTGTACGAAAATTTCTTCACCAAATTCAGGTAGGAAACGAATATTGTTATTTATTTTTTCACTTGATTCACACATTTAATAACTGAATATAATATTTTCGCATTTATAGGACATTATCATTTGTTTTAGAATTTTTCTCGTAAAGCTACAAAAAAGGGCTAATTGTGCATTGCCTTCCCTAATTTTGAAATGATAGACTAGATAGGAGGCAGCTAGCCAGCAGCACCACCTCAAAACCTTGGGCTACTCTGTGAGTTCACTACAACTTGAATAAATTCACTCTCCACTTCAAAGGGCAGAGGGCGCTTTTACAGTAACAGGCCGTTAACCATGCATCCTCGTATTAACGGTCCGAAACGCTATAGGTAGACGACGTCCGGCCTGCAAAACATTATTGGTAATATATATGTCAGTGATTATAATTATTTTTTTTTGTTTTCTTTAAGCATTCCAATTTGTGCAAAGCATATGCATAGCAGATTGTTTTATAATTATGTGGAATTTTATTTTTTAACTACTGTAAAGTAAAGGAAACTATTAAAGAATTATTATTATTAATCTTAGAGAATTATCCCTTTCCGATTAAGATATAGAAATACTTCCTTTATTATTATTATGTCTAATCCATAAATTACATGGACAAGTCATGTTGGACTTGGTGTTACTCAAGAGTTTACTTTCTGATAGCCCCCCCCCCCAGTGGCACAGCGGACTTACAACGCTAGAATCCGGGTTTCGATACCCGTGGTGGGCAGAGCACAGATAGCCCATTGTGTATCTTTGTGCTTCATTACAAACATACAAACAAACTTTCTAATAGAATATTCAGATCGCTTCAAAGTCAAACCAATTAGTTGAGAAACAAAAACTACAAAAAAACTAACTGATATCTTACATCACCGTCTTTTTAATGGTTTTCTCAGTTCTTTAAAAAACTAGAATAAAAAATGGAGTGGAAAACTCTAGATAATATTTGTCTAATGGTACTGATAACCTAAATATGGTTCACAGCTAAAAAACTGTGCATTGATCGTACTTGAGGAGCACTCAATACTTTTCGTTTGATTGGTAGTAGACAGAGAATTTAATCATGAAAAATAAGCAAATATTCAGCTGAATCAATTTTTTACGACATGTGCCACTGCCTGCATCGTACTTTGGACTGTTTAATTGGAATATTAACCCTACACGCTGGTAAAACCATCCTTAAGAGTTCCGAAACAGTACCACTTTATATGAACAGTATGTATACGAGGGAAGATAATTGCCCTGCCGTATCGGGAAGCATTAAATACTGTCTTCTGTAAGATTATTTCACTATAGTTTGAAAATAAATAGAAAGGTTGGTTGTTTTAGAGCAAAGCCACATTAGGCTATCTACTGTTTCTACTTGCGAGGCATGGAATTGAACCCCGGATTTTAGCGTTATACGTCCGTAAATTTACTGCTGTACCACAGGGGGGCACTGTAAAGGAAGAATATGTGCATGTACTTACAATGTTTTTGATCAAACGACATTTATTAGGTTTTAGCGAAGGCTGTTTTGGTCGAAATATTGACTGTACATTATATACTCATTAGAGCGGTTTTTACCACGTTTTTACGTTTTCGAATTCTACCACGCTCCATATTTGAATTTTTTTTTCTTAATCCATTAGTAAAGGAGTGACTGTTTAGACAAGTTAAGTAAAGCAGAGCAGATAAATTTTATTGTTATCTGCCTCTGAAACAGTTTTTCATCACATATTGAATCAAAAGGCTCATTAAATCTAACAGATTCGTGCTAATTCCGCTAGAAATTCTCTGTTATTTAGACAGTGTGACAAATCCAAATTTTATAAAGTTTTCAAAATCATTAATTTATTTTTTCGCAACTGCATCGTGCTAAGTAATATCTGGCCGCCCCCCTTTTTTTACACAGAATAATAGTTTGTTGGTAATAAAGAAATCACTATCTAATATTAATAAAAATATTTATTTGTTATTAATGTTCTTCTTAGAGACTGAAAAAAAAGATACAGTATTTATAATCGATAAAATATACGTGTTCAAGCATTAGAGTTTTCTTACTTCATTTTATTTTTCTGTAATTCAATATTTTATGAATTAGAATTATGAGTGCCTCATTTTAATTTTTTTTCAATAAAATACAATAATATTATATATAATCTGCCAACAAACAACAACAATATACTGCCTTTTTTTCTCTTTCTCTCTGTTTTTCATTTAAACAATGAATGTCTACCTTTTCTTGGAGTTTTCTTCTGAAATATAATTCCATTATTACGTCACTTTTTCCATATAATACTCATTGTTGCAATGAGTTAAAAAAACAAACTCTTCTGCCTTTTACAATAATATTGTTATGTTCGTATAGCTTTTAAATGGTAATATATTTACCATTTAGTATTTTTGTTTGTTTGTTAATTTTCACTCAAAGCCACCCGAGAGCTATCTGCCTCAGTCCACCCTAATTTTAAAGTGATACACTAGGTGGGAAAGCAGCTAGTCAAACCCACCCACTGCTAACTCGTAGGCTACGCTACACTAATCGAACAGTGGATTTGACCATCACTTCTATAGTGTACCACGACTCCAAAATTACGTTTAAAATCGAGTTTTTCTTTCGGCTGGTAACTGGAGCCACAGAGCTTCACATCATCAGCCAGGTGCGCTAATCACTAGGTCGTCTTCGGTCCAACTAGTTTTAATAACATGAGAACATTCTTTTAAAACAAAGCTATAAATTAAGAGGCTTATAAGTTGGGTGTTTGTTTTATTACTAGTTGTAATTCATAATATTAAACTATAGTTCATAGAAATCTATTATTTATTACAAAAAACAGCACTTTTGATATTTTTTACCATAATTACTTCTATATTGGCCCGGCATGGCTAGGAGGTTGATTGTTTTTAATACTGAGACCAAATTCATCACTGTATCTCGTTACGACTTACTTTTGAAACCTGCTGCCAAATTGAAGCAAAAGCTTGTCAAAGTTAAAGTGGGCCCGGCATGGCCAGGTAGGTGGTTAAGGCGCTCGACTGGCAATCTGTGGGTCGCGGGTTCGAATCCCCGTCACACCAAATATGTTCGCCCTTTCAACCGTGGGGGCGTTATATAGTGACGGTCAATCCCACTATTCGTTGGTAAAAGAGTAGCCCAAAAGTTGGCGCTGGGTGGTGATGACTAGCTGCCTTTCCTCTAGTCTTACGCTGCTAAATTAGGGACGGCTAGCGCAGATAGACCTTGTGTAGCTTTGCGCGAAATCCATAACAAACACACTTTCATATGGGAACGTACAATACTGATCTATGCATTTAATACGAAAGAAATTTTAGAATCACAAGTCGCTCTTTGAATAATTATATTTCATTTAATATGGCTCGACGTATTCACTTAAAATATCAAGAGAAGTTGAATTTCATTTACATATTCTCTGCTTGAATTAGCGCTTCAGTGAATCAGTGTCAGAAGACAGGATGTCAGACTAATTCATTGTACAGTTAGCGCTTCCAATATGGTTCAGCCTGTGCAAATTCAATTTGAAACTTTCACATTAAGCGTACTTCGAATATGTCTACCTAAGGAAGTGGAAACATTCCTCACATCATTCTATAATTAAACACTAATTAAAATGGAAGCATGACGAAACATAACTTACTAAAGTTTTACTTGGCACTGTAATGTGTACATACTATATTATATATATATATACGACTCCAGTTATCTACGACTCCAGAACTAGTATAAGATGTTTACAACCTTCAACGCTGAAAAAGTTCAACAAATAAAGTTACGTATATATAAATATATAATATATATACTAAAAATAATTCAATGACTCTCGGGCTTCTGTTAAAATAAAGGGTTAAAATAAAAAGAAACATTTTATAGGGGCGATTTTTTGTGCAGGATAAACAGTGGCATTTATGCCAAATTTTTCTTAATGTAGAATTTAAAGGTTGATGTAAATGATTTGTTTTTTTTTTAATTTTATCACCCTAAGTATAGATGCGAGAAAATTGAGGTACTAACGTTCTAGATTAAAATGGACTGACTTATTTTCTTGTGTCGTATGTGTGAAAACAAGCTTATTAATTCTAATGGAATTAAGATTACATGGAATACATATACAAGTATAAATGCAGTGCTTGTGAATGTGCAAAATCCCATTATTTCTGCCTATCTTATATTAGTCAATTCACGTGAAGGATCTTAAAGTTTTTTAACGTGTAAAATAAATTCATATGAAAAAAATACAATAAGTTGCAGTATATTTCGCTTCGTGTAGACTGTAGACTACTCTTATATCTAAATAATGTAATAATGGTTTGAAATAACAATAGTTTAATAAACGTGGTTTAATTTATCGATAGATGTGAGAAAATGAAGATTTAAAAAATTGCAATTTGCAAAAAAAAAGAAGAAAAAGTAGTCCCCTTATGGGTCAGCGGTAAGTTTACGGAATTACAATGCTAAATTCTGTGACTCGATTCCCCCCTGTGGACAGAGAGCAAATTGTGTAGTTTTGAGCTAAGAATTCAACTTAAAAGTTGTACTGAAAATGTTCCAAAAGCATTTTACTGAACTCAAATAAAAATATAGATTTGTGTTGTATATATCTAAAAGCACTTTGTGTTTTTGTACAATTAAAATTTATTTCAAAATTCGGGTCACAACAATTACTTAAAGCTAGTGAATGAGGGTATTCTTATTCTAGATATTTTGTTACAACAAGATTGAATATTTTATAGCAACTAGATTAAAACATATGCAGACATGACGCTGCAAGATTTGGAGACGGCTTGAATGGGTAATGAAGAAAAACTTTATTATAAACAGACACGTTCCAAAACGTGTAGAAACGTTGTACAAAAAGTGGATTCCTCGTTATCAAATATGCAAGATTTGTTCTGCAATACATGAAATATTTACCTATAAACAGATTTTAACCAAGTTAAGAAATTAGTAAATATTATTCAAACGTTTAATTGCAATAATTATCAAGTTATTACTTGTCTGAAGATAGCCTTAGTTAAACCATTGGATGATCCCAAAAATGTTTTTCGATAGAAATAAAATGCCATTATAACATAAGCAATATCAATTAATTTTTATCGTTCTACTAGTATCAATTATAATTTTACTGTTACTGATACCATTATTACAGAAATTGCTTCCTGAAGGTTTAAATTCACTACTTGATAGATAGCTAATAGGTTTATTTGAACCCATAAAATACGCTGATTAAAATAAAACAGCCACCACTTTGGATCAGATGAGCTGGCAAAAAATAGATAAATAACTTTTATAAAATAATGAAACTTTTAGAAAAAAATTAGAAATTCTCATAACTACCAATTTTTATTTTGCTTATTAAATTCTCTACTATTTCGACATCTGAAACTACTTGTTTCAATAATTCACCGCATAATTCTGATTACAGAGCTTTTATAAGTTTTTTTTATAAGCCGGTCTTTATGATGCTACAACGAAGCGCATGATAATTTGATAACTTAGAAATGTCTTGTTTGACACAGCAGTAAAGCTTTGAAGTTTTCCGCTGGATTAAGCAGGTAAAGGATCCGTCTAATCCAACCTGACTGCTGGCTAATGAGCAATATGAGACTCTTTCTGTCTCAACATAAGTAGTCCTTAAATGGCGGAAATCGTTAGCAAAGTAATTAGAACAATGAAAAAAGAAATTTATTATTGGTCTTGTTGTTTTGCACACAAAGGCGAATTCAAAAACTGTAGAACTAATCACTAAAAGGGTAGGGAATGGAATACGTTTTCTATAAGCCGCAGGTAGCTTAAGTATGCAATTACGTGGTACAAAAACGCTAATTTATAACTAACAAAAAAATATAGCTGAAAACAAAAACCTTGTGGAGGTGGACTATACAGTCAATTAAACAGCAGTAAGTCTACCTAAAAATATTAAAGTAACTTGTATTTTTTTATATAAAGTTTATTGATCTTAGTATTTTATTGGATGTAACAGTTTTATCGTACAAACTCAGGGTTATCATATGTTATTACCAAAATACGCTAATATCTAAAACAATTATGGTAATCTGTTTGCTCATTATTATCTGTTTAGCCGAAACTAACCAAAACGACATATCACTATTATCTATTAGTAAATTGTGCGTAGAAATATGCTATAATAAGCTTATTCATTTACAAAGAATACATTGAAAATTTTAAGCTCACTAAATCATCTAAACATTTCTAGGTAACTTGTTATGGTGTTATACAAAATATAATACAGATGCACTGTAACTTAAAATTCTTATTTTGAAATATTCACATTCAACCAGCTTTGCAAAATCATGGGTTTTAACAAGATATAAATTCTTCATTATATCAAGTGATAGTATTGATACATGTTTTAATTCACTCATCCTATTTTTTAATGTGTTAAAATCAGATCCACTAAAACATGTAATGGCAGAATACCTCTGTTTATCGATATCTCAGCATTTTGATATTCTGCTGGCTTTTCATAAACCTGTTTGGTTTTTCGCAAAAATGAGGTCTACTTTCAGTTATAACTGAGAGAATAAAGAACTTCCAACAGCGGTTTGGTTTGTTTCGAATTTCGTGCAAAGCTACACGAGGGCTATCTTCGCTAGCCGTCCCTAATTTAGCAGTATAAAACTAAAGGGAAGGCAGCTAGTCATGACGAACCACCGCCAACTCTTGGGCTATAAACGAATAGTAGGATTGACCGTCACTTTATAACGCCCCCACGGCTGAAAAGGCGAGCATGTTTGGTGGGACGGGGATTCGACTCCGCGACCCTCAGGTTGCGAGTCGAGCGCCCTAACCACCTGGCCATGCCGAGCTACTTCCAACTGTACTTGCTTTGTCCCACAAGCCATATATAGGAAAATGACAAATAAAACTTGTCATCTTATTAGACAATTTGCAAATCCAAAGTAATATCTAACTTTAAAGACCGAATCGTAATTTATTGCAACACTAGCTTATATTCTTATACCTCTATAGTATAGTAGTATAAGTGCATAGGAGTTACTTATTTACTTTATACATGCTATAAATTCACAAATAAAACTTCAAAATAGGAGTGCAAATGAATTTTTCTTGTTATTAAAAATGGAAATCATATATTTATGACATCATAAACTTTGCCTTAGGTTTTTGTAAAATCCAATGACCATAAAGTGTTAGTTCAAATTTACTTCATTTATCTCGTTAGTTCGTGTTTATATAAAATCAAATCAAATTTTCATATATTTGGCTTTACTGGGATACATGCTTATCTATGCTTTGAAGTTGAAAGATTCCGTGACCCAACATTAACTTAAAGGATTTTTCCCTCGATATGGGGGCGATATCACACTTTAACTGTGACGATTTTTAACACCACATTTTTTTACCGAACGTTTTTTTTCCCGATAAGAGAATTAAAACGTACTATGTTGATACTGAATAATACAGACGCTTTGATGATAAAATGTCAGAAGAAAATTTATTATTTTTCAGAGCTCTTAACATTTTTTTTCCATATTTTTTTATCATCAAATGTAAATTAAATATAAGAGAGCCGTAAAATTATGAACCACAACTGATGACAAAAACTCTAAAAGGTTCATAATATTAATAATGTACTATATCATACTAAGTGCTCTCATGCCCGAATTTTTCGCTTTCTATGATAAAGTTGCTTCTGTTATGTTTTAATTCAGTTACCGTGTTTTTTCACCGTTCTTATTCAAAATTATTTTAAAATATAAAAAAAAGGGTTATTCAGGAACTTTTTATACACAAAAAACTAGCAATTCTTTCCTGTTTTGTCCACACAAACAACAGGAAACGAGTGAAATATTTGGACATAGTGTTATATGTTCAAACCTGAACTATTGTGGTTATTTTTACAAGGTATTGTTATAAATAAAATTTACACTCCATCTAAACAAATAGTTTGTTATTATTGGTGTTAATATGCAGCTAAGAATGTAAAGTTACAATAGTTTGTTATTATTGGTGTTAATATGCAGCTAAGAATGTAAAGTTACAATAGTTTGTTATTATTGGTATTAATGTGCAGCTAAGAATGTAAAGTTACAATAGTTTGTTATTATTGGTATTAATGTGCAGCTAAGAATGTAAAGTTACAATAGTTTGTTATTATTGGTGTTAATGTGCAGCTAAGAATGTAAAGTTACAATAGTTTGTTATTAAAAGGTGGTTCTATTACACATTCTGCTCCATCGTGTAGGGCCCGGCATGGCCAGGTGGTTAGGGCAATCTGAGGGTCGCGGGTTCGAATCCCCGTCACACCAAACATGCTCGCCCTTTCAGCCGTGGGAACGTTATATAGTGACGGTTAATCCCACTATTCGTTGGTAAAAGGTAGCACAGGAGTTGGCGGTGGGTGATGATGACTATCTGCTTTCCCCTTAGTCTTACACTG
>NW_013665742.1:450696-459804 GCF_000517525.1 Limulus polyphemus
TGACGGCTAGCGCAGATAGCTCTCATGTAGCTTTGCGCGAAATTCAAAACAAAACAAACAAACTATTCCAACGCGACCTTATTTCAGCTGTATTTATCACGTGACTTGATGATTTGAATATATAAATTAAATTAAATGTAACGTATTCAAACCTTTGTATTTTTGCCTTATGCATGAAAATAGCTGTAAACATTGCAGATAACTTATGGCCCATCGTATTTACGTTTTACTGTCTGTATATGTCGTCCCTAAAATCAAAATAGCTGTTTGACAGAAAGGAAATGAGAACTGATAGGATGATTTGACAAATGCTTACTAGGTTAGTAGATATCTCTCAGTAAATATGGACTGAATGTACTGTAAGTACTTTCTTGGATAAAGTATGTAATATCACAATATGAAAATAAGAATAAGATTGAATCTTCAATTAGGTTTGTGACATAATTTCGAAGTTTTCCTAGGAGATCGGTTAGAACTGATGGAATATATTTATAGCAGTTTCATATGGAGTAAATGAGATAAAGTTTTACATTACTTGAAAAACCTGAAGAAGCGAAATAAAGTCACTTTTGATTTCTTACGTTAGAGGATTTTTGGAATCATTTAAACATTTGCTTATGTTCTTATTTCAAACTGAACTTAAGAAAAATAAAACATATTTTTTTATATTTCTTTGATGACTCCTATAGCTGGTCCTTTTATTAAAGAAGATCCCTGATGGTGTTAGCTCTAATCTGATTTTTCTGGTGATATTTTGACTGTTTCTAAGTAAATAAATATTGAGGGATGCAAGTTACAGTTACTTACAGGCTTGAAAATGTATATTCCTTCTCTAACGGCAAAAAGTATATATTTTATTAGTTGTAACATACATTTAGTGTGACAAACCCCCGGATTGTACCATTTGCGTGACTTAGAAATCATTCTTCAGCTATTCGTAAAATTTTAAAATCAAAATACCATCCTTGTATAAATTTAACTTGAAACTATGAAAAATTAAAAATCTAAAAATTATAAATTTCAAACGAAATCTATAAAGAACTTCTAAAAGTCACAAATACATTTTTGAAAGGGATCTTCTAGTTGGTATATTTTTTATGTCAGAATTTCTTTTAATTTATTGCAACATAAAGTATGCAAGGTTATTTCTTTTTAGTGTTTTTTACATTAAACTATAATAATTGCATAAATAAGTCTTTAGGTTATTATGACATTTTAAGACCAGACGAAAGCATTCTACATAAAAGTATAAAATTTATAACATTTCATAATATACAGTATATCATTAAATTAACACTTCATAACCATAACTATTCCAGCGTACGCAAAAAAAACACAAAAACTATTGTTGGTGAAATAGCAGAAATTCACCTTTATCTGCTGTTAACCCGTATAAATTTATCATACATTTCTTCATCACACACATTGCAGCCAAAATCGGTTTCTTATTTAACGTTATACATCACACAAATTATAGTTACATTTCTAAATACATTTATTTGAGTGAAATGTTATTGATCTTGAGAAGTGTTAAAGGCATTTGTAAAAACTGTTTCCAGATATTTAGAAAAATAAATAAATTCATCATTACGATTTTTTTATAAGTTTGGGATGTAATCGACCCTGTTGATTTAATATTTGAGAGATGAGTTTGTACAGATTTGTACAAAATGTTTGCATACTGTTTTATATTGAGCAAATACCCGAGTAGTAGCAGAGAAGGTGGCGTATGATCGGTAAAACATGTACGAGTTGTTATTATGGTCAGTAATTTTAGTTTAGTTTTGATGAATAAACTCCTCTCCGAACTTTGATATCATAAGGCTTTCATTATAAGATAAGTAAAAACCAAAGGACAGAGTACCGAGTCCAAAATTATATCATACATTGAAGTAAAAACCAAAGAACAGAGTACTGAGTACAAAATTATATCATACATTGAAGTAAAAACCAAAGAACAGAGTACCGAGTCCAAAATTATAGTTATATCATACATTGAAGTAAAAACCCAAGAAACAGAGTACTGAGTACAAAATTATATTATATCATACATTGAAGTAAAAACCAAAGAACAGAGTACTGAGTAAAAAATTATATTGTATTATACATTGAAGTTTAAAAGGTTTTCTAGGAAATTCTTTCGAATTAGTTTTTCAAATATTTATTTTATTCATGCCTGTTATTTACTCACATGTAGACATTGTTTGCTTGTAGTTAAGCACAAAACTACACAATGGGCTATTTGTGCTCTGTCCCACCACGGGTATCGAAACCCGTTGTCTAGCGTTGCAAGTTTGCAGACATGACGCTGGGCCACTGGGGGGGGGGGCAGCCTGTGGTTCATTTCATATTGATTCTATCTCTGAATTAGTCATCAACATTTTTAAAGCTTTAAACTCGTTTAAAACGTTTTTAGACTGGAGCTTCCCTAAATATATAGACACACATACATTCACAATATTAACAATGAATTTTTTAAGTTTGAAAATGCATTTTATATGCATGTAAAACGTATTATTTATTCATCTTAATAAAGTTATTTAAAGTAAAACCGTTTGGATGATCATATGTCCATTTATATATATATATATATATTAAATATAACTTAGAAACTCTTAACTTCTTAGTATCCAACCTCCCCAGTATCCTCCCCAGGTTTGTTTTGAATTTGGTACAAGCTACACGAGGGCTATCTGCGTTAGTCGTCTTTAATTTAGTAGTGATAAACTTAGAGGGAAGGCATATAGTTAACACCGTCCACCGCGACCTTCGGATTGCGAATCGAGCGCCCTAACCACTAGGCAATGCCAAATCCCACTTAATCTATTGCGTCAACAAGTTTGTCTTCTCGTTGCAGCCACTTTTCAAAATTACAGCTTCTGATATGTATATGTATAATTTGAGTTACAAAACTAAATGTTACAAAGTTAACGTCTAGTATTTTACTGACAAAAGATCAAATTAAAAAAAAACAACTTATTCAACAAAATATATATATATTTTCGTCTGGTAAAATTATGGATCTTTTTCTTAAATTAATTTCGAAATAATTCCCAACTAGATCATTGTACTGTTTCCTTTCTGTATAAACATAATTCAAATATTCAAGTGGAAGCAAGTAATAAACTTTTAGATTCGAATTACAGACAATGAAGGTTCTAATTCTTCCTACCATATTTCTTATTCTACGAAATATCTGAAGATTCTTTTTAAGTTTAGTTATCATGTGTTTGTTTTAACTCAAAGCCAAGTTGAGCTATCAGCTGTATCTACCGCGGGGAATCGAACCCCGGATTTTTGTGTTGTAACTCCGTAGACTGACCCATCAGGGGACTAATAATCGTAATGTGATAACTAAAGGTTTTCGAATAGTTGTTCCCTTTAATTTTTTTTGTCATCAGGTGTGAAAAGAACATTAGAAACTTCCGATAAAACTTCGTCTTTTTAAAAAAAATGGAGCGAGGAACGTTTCTTTCTTAAAGTGAATCAACACGAATCAACGAATTTTACGAATAGAAATAATCATATACAAAATGCAGAAAAAAGTTCGCTGATATGGTTTACGAATACAAATGTTTTCTCGTTTATCAGCAGAATATATGATTTATTTCTTTTATTAAGCTCTAGCGTTTCTCAACTAGACAGCTTTCCTCGAGTTTTCAAAATTTAGCCAATTTGTCATAAATGTTTAATATGGAGAGTAGGGCATACAAATACCGTTTCTCTTTTGAATAATGTAACTAACTTGATTCTGTAGCCCGTGGGTTTAAATTCTTGATTCAACTAGGCTTCAGGTATTAGACGATTTTCAATTAACCTGGCTTCTTGGTCATCTTCAGTTATATTTATTATCAAGAAATAACTGTATCTAATAGCAGTGTTACAAATAGTACGTGTGATGTGTAAACAAAGTAATATATTTCCCCAAATTTAGACGATGTCGTTTTATACGTATGAAAGAGAGTTAACTGTGAGCACCACATATTCGTACTTATAGCATGATCATATGGAAAACAAGGGTCTTCAAGTGACTATGAAGGCATAAATATTCACTAAGGAAGTTTCACCATTAATGAAAATACCATATACGGTGTTTTGGGGAAATGACCTTACTTATTGCCACAATCAGATTTTTTTTCCATATGTATCGAATCATAGGTTGGTCCATTTTAAAATGTTGCTCAGTTTAAGGTAATTTAGAATTCATTAATGTGAAAGTCCTCTTGAAACAACTCATTCTTCAGCCTACTTACCATTACGAGAAATGGTATATCTTTGAGTTGGATATTTTGCCATAAATACTATTGTTCATCAAAAGCGTCAACATTCGTTTGTTATGCCATGAAATGTTTAAACTTTTAATTTTCCAATGCAAATGTACAGCACACAAAAGATAACCAAGAAAAATTCTGCACTAAGTTTACGTACATTCCAAGTATTAACCAATAAAATCTCACTACTGACTTAGAACATACAGTCACATGATTACACATTAGCCACTTTCGTAATTATGGAAACAATAATGGTTTAGTGAAACATCATTTAGCCAGAGCAAAGAAATAAAGATGTGTCGTATGCCATATGATGAGAGCATTTAAAGGGAAAATACATATATAAGGACCAAATAATGATGAACTAAGAAGATAACTTCAAATAGAGAAGAAAACTCCTGCTGCTGATGACATCTATTACCCACCTAATACAATAAATAGTAGTTAGAGAGTCCGTTGCGTGGCACGTTACCAGAGGGCGACATAAGTGTGTCAATGAGGAGGGCCGTGTGGAAGGGACGATGAAATAGTTCCACGAAATGTCATCAGAGAACGATGACGTAATAGTTCTTCAAGGTGAAACCAGAGGGCGTGTTACGAGGGCGCCATTACAGGCGAAAGTTGTTCAGAAAGCCTATTGCTAGAGCCACGAAGTGGCACCAGTGGGCGCAGCTATCTTATAGAGGGGCTATATGATAATTCGATACCAGAGAGTCTAATATTATAGGGTGACAGTATTGCCAAGGTTTTACAGGCGGACTGTGTTTCTACCTTAAGTGGCACTAACAATGTGTATTGTTAAGAAAGAGGTGTAGTTCGATTTTAGAGAGCTTGTTTCCATAGGCTGACGGTGCTACTAAGGTTTATAGGCAGCTGCTATTATGAAGGGTATTATGTGTGTGTTTCACAAAGACGGACAGTCCCGTAGAATTCAATGCAGATTCCAACTTTTATAATTTACACTTATATATTACATGTGTTTTACAAAGGCGGATGGTGCTACTAAGGTTCTATAGGCAGACGATTTTATTAGGTATATTATATATATATATATATATATATGCGCATTATGTTACTAAGAGCAAATTGTTTTTTATTTTCATAACTAACATCTATTTTTAATGTTTAGATTTGTAACTTACTGGAGTTTAAAGGATCTATTAAAGTAATATCTTTACCTATTCTGTAGTGTCTAGAGTTTGTTTCTTGCTGACTGCATATAATCTATATAGTTTGCTTGGTCTATTTCAACCTTTTCCTGACATGAGTCGTATGTTAGATATTCAAGACCGCTGGTCGGCTCGATAAACTTTGGTTTTAGAAAATTTACAGGACGTCAAGTTTAGAAAGCTTTGACCTTTGTGTTGGCTAAAAAAGATAACGCTTTCGTTTAAATGTAGAACACATTACCCGACACACGGTTTTAGTAAGAGAGGAGGCTGATAAATATGGCAGAAATATTTTATGAAAAAAGGCTGAACAAGTCAATCACGGGAACGCACATGAATTTGTTCAAAACTCTAATAGAACATTCAGACTAAACCCATCTTGAAACAATAGAGTTATTCTTGTTTGTTTGAAGTTAAGCACAAAGCTACACAATGGGTTATCTGTGCTCTGCCCACCACGAGTATCGAAACCCGGTTTCTAGCGTTGTAAGTTCGCAGACATACCGCTGTGCCATTGGGGGCAGTTATTCTTGAAACAACACCCCAAAACATTCCTTTTCAATAGTTAAGACCACCCAAAAAATGATAATAAGTAAAATAAGTAATTTTACGATTGTAGACAAAATCAAAATTATTATTATTTCACAAACCTACAACAAAATCGGCTGGGTATTTTGAACCAAAACCTAGACAAATATACTATGAAGAACTGCAAATGTCCACGACCTATTAAAAAGTTGATTTACGTGGTTATAAATACATAATAGATGCAATTTTATTCTCAGCAGCTGCTTTTTGTTTTACTAGACGCATGTTAAACGCGCGATTATACGAAATCTCAGGTACAAAGGCTCCTGGTACAGTAAATAATTACTTTAAAAGACAAGAAGCTTTAAAAGTGATGTTTTAGATGTATTTGTTTTATTCGAAAACGGTGCTTTTCCACTGGTAAAATTTTATATATGCACTTAGTGGGGGCTATGACTTATTCTAGGCACATGGTTGTCTAGTGGTATGCATTAAAAAGCTAATATACAAGATAATAAAAAATCAACAATAATCACTATCTATCGTGCTTATACTAGACTTTTATTTGAATACGGTAACGTGCAATATGTCAGACTATAAATATAAGAAATTGCAAAATCTTCAGAATAGAGCGATTAAAATAACCTATAGACTTTCTAATTATACCCCACCCGAATACCTGAACTCACTCTTAGTCATACCACCCTTGTAAGAACGTGTTCTAAGGTTATCATCTCGCTATTACAAATGCGCGCATAAACGCAACTCACAAACACAAGAATTCTCCCAAACTGCGGCCACCCCAACCTCCTGGATCAGATACCTATCACCTTTTATCCTGATTAAGAATATTATGAATACTGATTATCAAGCCACTTAAGTTATAAATCAACTTTGCTATTGTTTGACATTTTATACCTATTAACCAAGCTTTCAGCCTCGAGTATCGAACACTGGGCAGGTATACTATCCGGCGCCTGTTTAGTGAAAGTGGGTTTTCTCGGGGTACTCCCATTCCTAAGCCAGATTTTCCTTCATTTTTGTTTGAGTCCTGTGATCTCAGCCCTGTACAGGTTTCCGTACCAGGTTAAAGTTATCCCTGCTAATAGTGAGTTTAGTATAATTGTTCAATTCCTTTAATCTTAAATTTCAATTTTAGGTTATGATTTATATTTATGTCAGTCATTAGCCAGGAACTTGCTGCTTTCGTCACAACCTTGGTACTTCAGGCCTTGCTGAAAGAGAAGTTATAGCAGTAACAACGTTTTTTCATCAAGTCTTCACACCTCGGCTTCTTGTTTCCGGTTCCCGACTTCCTGCTTTCGACTCTTACTCTCACAGATTTTACCAATGTCTTGTACCTTGAGGCTCTTTATTAG
This sequence comes from Limulus polyphemus, assembly GCF_000517525.1. Classification (NCBI taxonomy): domain Eukaryota; kingdom Metazoa; phylum Arthropoda; class Merostomata; order Xiphosura; family Limulidae; genus Limulus; species Limulus polyphemus. The sequence goes on from NW_013665742.1 coordinate 458,044, forward strand.
TCACGCTTAGTATATATTGGTGCCGTGTTTGTTTATCATCATCTCACGAATTAAATGCTCACACCCCTCTATTTAAACTTAATTAGGCGACCCAAAGTTTTTATTCGTGTTAGAAAATCACCAAATTCACTTAAAGAAGTACTCTTAATTCCGCGTGCGGGGTGAAGAGAAACAGGTGTTTTTGAGTGCTCCTGATTGTCTATCAAGTCACTTAGGGGCTTGTTAGATTTAAAATCAAAATACCTGTCACGCATGTACGATACGATAATTAAAATTTGAGAATTTAAAATCTACAAATATGGATCTCAACAAATAATCAAATAAGTCTGGAGAACTACTGCTGGCAGTTTGCTCAAGCTACAAATATTTATTATGACTCCACTATATAAGTATTGCAAATGGTATTAACTGTAACGTGAGACACATGTAAATTTTGCAAAAAAAAACAACAACTCAAAAGGTAGTTTTAAACTTAATTCGACCACCTTAATTTTGTCATGTTGCAAATTTTCTAAATCTTTCAATTTTGTGCCATCAAACAATCCGGTTTTTCTAGTGTGCACGTTGGTTGGAAACTACAACTCGTGCATTTTCTCGTGAAGTAATTGGAAACTGCCACGTCAAAGGTTCTCGATTTTGCCGTTGCATATCGTTACTCCAATTTGATATCTTTACATGGATTTCAGCAAGTTTTTGATACTGGACGATTACCCTACTCCATTTTCTTACTCAGAAGACAGTGGTAGTTCTTTCTACCAAGCTGAAATCGTAAGTGTGTATGCAGTATTCAGTTTTAAAAAATATTTTTAACTGTTTATAATAACAGCACGTTTTTTTATGGATAATGTTATATTATTTATAATTAAATTAGAAAATAACGGATATAAATCCTGGCAAATAAATTAGTTTTTTGCAAGTTTTTATAATAAATTTCAAAATATTTTACTATATAAATATTCAATGAGGGAAAAATCTTAAGTTTATTCAATATAGCCAGGAATGGAAAGATTAATTGAGATGTAATGACGCCTTGTAGCATCATACGAAACTACACTAGTAGGGGTGGTTAGACTAAGGATGGGAAAAGTATATGTTCTTTTTTTTATCAAAAATATTTAGTAGTACTTTACCATTTACTAATTTGATATCCAAATCTAAATAATTGGCATATATTATTATTATCATTAGTTTTTCCTGTTTCAAGTTCTTTTGGATATTTTAGACTTGTGGAAGAGTACTGATTGTTTATAGCAATTAGATCGTCTACATAACGAATATTTGCATAAAATTATGAATATGTATGTGTGTGTGTGGTGGGGGGGGGGAATAACGATCAAAGACGTAAAGTGATATGACTGGATATTTGTTAATTATACGATTATTGGATTTTATTAATAAAGGTTATCTGGTTTTTCTTCTGTTAATGTCAGGTTCGTGTTTTAATACTGTGATATTTTGCTCAGAAAACCGTGTTCATGGACTAGGGAAGGGTTTTTTTTTGGTGTTATTTTAACCTGATATTCAAGTTACGTCCTGTTTCACGTATGTAAAAAGGCTTGGCAACTGTTATACTTTATTTTGTAAATATTTTCTGGTGGGATTGGTTCGTTATACAATTTTCTTAACATGTGTTTAATTTACATTCCAGGGGTGAAAGCGAATCTAGGCGTTATAATAGGGTTATATTTACGTGATAGCCTTTTCGAAAATTTTGATAGAGGTACGCTAATATTTTCTATATATGGGATACTGCAAGAGATT
>NW_013665742.1:460804-462078 GCF_000517525.1 Limulus polyphemus
TTTAATTACTCACTATCTACACACACATTACATTACCCCGTCACGTTGTCACCCTCTTTTATATACCCGACTACCCTATATCTAGTAAATACTAGAGCATTCGCCAAGGTACAGGATAGTTCTAGAAACGTGGCGTCACAGTAGTCATGTGACTCGCTGACGCAACACTACTTTAGTTGGGAACTGTTTAACGTTAGTAAAGCATTGAATTAAGTGTGCAACTTCTTAATCTATGTTTTCTTCTAACACATAAACAACCTATATAAAGACTTACAATTTAGAGTGGAAAATGAATATAACTACACGATAACTTTTTTAAATGTTAACATCACATGAAACCTCCAAGACTTCACTAAAATTCATAGAAAAAACACATACAGCGGAAATTACATAAACTGGTTTCCTAACCATGTAATCCACCAGAAGCTAGGTACTGTAAAAAGCATCCTAATCAGTATGAAAACTCAAAACGAAACTATGTATAAACCTGTTTGAAAGTTATCCTTATCAAATTAAAACACTGTCATGATATAATACTGTTTATTTCGAGAGTTAATATTTTATATTTTTTTTATAATAAGAGAGTTAAAAGCAGACGATTATTGGAAGAAGTTGTGTTTATAATTCATTGATATTGAGACTATCGGATGTCGCGTGCAATACATTGACATCTAGAATATAGAGATTTCTAGAAGGTGTGCAGATTAAGTGATAAACTTATAAATAGTGTAAGATGAGCAGAAACAGCAGACAGACAATAGCAGAAGAGAGTAAAGTCACGGCCAAGGAAAAGTTCGGCGTGAATTTAACTGCTGTAAAAGTGATAGGCCTAACATTTAATATGATAGAGTAAGACTAACAGTAGAAAAGGAGATAAGAAGAAGAATTTATTCCTCAAAGCGTGGTTCTAAAGTAATTGAATCAGTTTGAGTGCACTTTGACAAAATGAGTAGAGGATATTATGAAGAAGGAAGACCAAACGATTACTGGAAGAGCAGTATACTACTGTGGTAACTCATGTCACAATTGTAAATGAATTGTACACAGAATACTGGAAATATGGAAAGGTATTTCGGCTTGTCAACTGAAATTCTAAAATAATTGAATAGGCCTAAGTGGACTTTTGACAAGAAGAGAACTATATATATTATTTTGAAAACAAGTGGAATGCGTGCTGTTCATTTATTGTTGAAGTTATCGCCAACAAGTCACAGACACCTACTGTAGAAGAATCCTAAGCCAAACAACAACACAGTATATATATTTATACTATT
>NW_013665742.1:462377-465655 GCF_000517525.1 Limulus polyphemus
TATACTATTAAGAAGTATAAGTAAAAGCATTTAATTGCCAATGGCGAACATAATTTAGTTTCGGACAGACACACAATTCTGTGAATACAAGTGTGAAAAATATTTTTACTGTAATGAGAGCAATACATTCGCTTGTTCTGCTTTGGTGAGAGATTTTGTTCCTCTGTATCTTAGATATGTCATATCGGTGATCTAGAATTGATATATAGACATACCAATCTTCCTGTATGAATTTTTTATGGAATAATGATGTTACCATCCGAGAAACATGTCAAGTATGCTTTCCAGAGACGATTTTACACCATGCATAGGCAGTGGTCATTTGCTAAACCAATGATGGTTGTATCCATTAATCAGTACTTTATGTTAGTCCTTGGTTCATTTCTTGCTGATATGGAAATAATAATGTAGCAACTACTGACACATATTCTGAAATCACGTTGCAAACATTCGCACCTGGATACAACCACGTGATGTGGTTGCTATGGGTAGAGGATTTAGGGATGTGCTGGATTTCTTTCATGAATTGAGTTTGAAAACCTTTGTTAGTCTCTTTTGCAAAAAGAGGGGTGACAAGTATCCCATAAAATAACCAAATGTATTAAGGTTTGTCACAAGAGTGCGCTTCGTAGATGAAGCAGTAAATGGTCGCATAAAACAGTGGAAGTTTCTGGACATTGTAGTTACCTACCTTCAGATTTTTTTCTTAAAGTAGGTTATGCGTAAAATTTGTTAGTGCTTTCGTACAAAACTCAGACGATGGTTTTGTTGTGGCCCAATGCATGATCGAACTAGAGGACGATGAGGAAAATGACAGGAGGAGATGCAGTTTTGATATTCCACAGTTGGTTGAAAAATGTCCGTGGCTATTGACACTTTACGTATACCAGCTGAAGCAAGTGGTTTTATACTCAGAAGAAAGCCTGTCTTACGGTGGACAGCATGAAGTGTGGGTCACTAGTGAAATGAATGATTTTCTCTTTGCAAAGATTCATTATGTCCATGTTTGAAGTATGTGGGGACTCCTTCTACATTCAACATGACAGCCAGAGGGACCAACCTATACTAATAACCTGGTAATACTTATGATTAACGGATTGTTGAGCTTTCACGGTATTAGTAATTGGTCATAAGGAACGGGGTTCACAAGACCAGTTCCATACCTGAAGGTGTTCAGAACGAGACCAGTTCCATACCTGAAGGTGTTCAGAACAAGACCAGTTCCATACCTGAAGGTGTTCAGAACAAGACCAGTTCCATACCTGAAGGTGTTCAGAACATGACCAGTTCCATACCTGAAGGTGTTCAGAGTGCTATGACAATCATCGATGACTCTTCTGGTGAATCAGGCATAATCCGAAGATGTAACGTGAACACTTAGTGTGTGAGATATATGAAATGTTACGGAAATAAATCAGGAAACAATTAAAATTATCGTGTTTACACTTAGAGCAGACGAATGTGACGTATTTTTATGGGTAAGTTATGGACACGATTAAACCCAATTTCCTGGATGTTTGTGTGGTTTTGAACATCTGTGACGTAATTTGAAATCAATATATGTAACTTAGGAAATTCAAAGCGTGAGCAACGTTCCATTCTTTTATAATGATGTCTTTTATAAAGAATATCAATTAACTTTTACCTTCATTCAACCATGATTTGTAAGTAAGATATACCTTGTTCCTTTTGAAATGTAAGTTTATTGACAGTATTGGTTAAATTGTTTGATATATAATTTTAGATCTGATTTATATAGGTAGCTTGCTTTGACAAGAAGTTAATCATAACATAAACTTGAATGAATGTTTAGCTCTCAAAACTAGTTTCAAGCTCGACTCGCAATCTGCGGGTCGCGGGTTCGAATCTCCGTCCCACCAAACATGCTCGTCCTTTCAGCCGTGGGGGCGTTATAATGTGACGGTCAATCCCACTATTCGTTGGTAAAAAAAGAGTAGCCCAAGAGTTGGCGGTGGGTGGTGATGACTAGCTAACTTCCCTCTAGTCATACTCTGCTAGATTAGGGACGGTTAGCGCAGATAGCCCTCGTGTAGCTTTGCGGGAAATTAAAAAAACAAAACAAAACACCTCACCATGCCTTTTATTTAATAACAGCAAATAGATATATATACATGGTTAAATATATTTTTTATTAAGTGTATTTTAGGCTTAAGAAGTGGAGTAATGTAAAACATGCATTACATCATGATCGTTATTTAGGGTATTATTTTGTACGCAATGCTTATAAAGTCTGATTATTTGAAGTTACTAGTACTTCTGTTGATTTGGGTTTTTGATGTTTGTTCATTTATACGTGACAAGCGTTATTAAACTAATATGACTTTCGTCTGGTTTAACACTCACATTATAATTATTATATATCATTCGGGGTTTTATTATCACAAAAAGCAGTTTTAAAACTACTGTTCACCGCCCACAAAAAAACAAATTTATTGCTTTCGGTTTAATTTGTCGCTCAGAGAAAATTTCTTTAACAGCCACAAGAAAAACAGGAAATCACCACAACTGGACAAAATATCCATAAAGCTCCCGACATTTTTCCATATAATCCACCATCTGTTATGTTCGAGTACACGTTCTTGTTCGGTTAACTGAACTCCTTTAAAGCAACGTTTTACTGTTCTGTTGTTCTCAAGAAGCAATGTTGGTGACACTTAAAGTTTTACCAAAAGTAAAAAACTGTATAAATACGTAAAAGCTTCAAATAATTTTAGATCTTTACAGAGACAATTAACCAGAAATACTATATTTTCCAATAATAGAAAATATTAATGTAAAATTTCTATATCTTGCTTAACCTAAAGTTTCATTAGATTGTAAATACGGAAACTTCAATCTTGGAGAAGGCGAACTTAAACATAATTACATCCTAACCCCATGATATGACATAAACTACATTTGAAAGATTAAAGAAAATGTACTTACGGTTCAATTTTATCATATAATATGAAAGTATGGTTATCCATATACAATTATATTAGATAATAAATAAGTATAGTTATCCATATACATCGTTTATTATTTTGAGACAATTTTATCATATAATATGAAAGTATGGTTATCCATTTACAATTATATTAGATAATAAATAAGTATAGTTATCCATATACATCGTTTATTATTTTGAGACAATTTTATCATTTAATATGAAAGTATGGTTATCCATATACAATTATATTGGATAATAAATAAGTATAGTTATCCATATACATCGTTTATTATTTTGAGACAATTTTATCATATAATATGAAAGTATG
>NW_013665742.1:466655-467455 GCF_000517525.1 Limulus polyphemus
AAAGACAGAACATATTATAACCATACAAATCAAAAAGGTGACATGAACATACCGACAGAAGAATCAACTGACACTTTTAATCTTTTTAATGTATAAATAAGTTTAATTCAGTACAACAATCTCATTGGGATGATTCACTTTATGATCATAAATATTTAGGAACTAAACTAAGGAGATAAATTTGAAATGAACAAATCTTTTTTTTGGGGGGGATAAACAAATTTTAACATTAGATTTCGTTACATCCTTCATCAACCCTAATAATATACAAGAATTACATTATGAATGTTAAACCAAATTGAAAACATTATTTAAATAATGCCAGTCACGTGTCAATAAAAAAAAAGACATATCAAGAAACTCGAATCAACAGAAATATTGGTAACTTCAAAATATAACACTTTATGAGCATTATGTACCAAAAATACCCTAAACTCCTGTCGTACCATATTCCACATTTATTATATAACCTTTGGTCTCAAGCATAAAAACACACAAAATAAAAATATATATTCAAGAATATATATACTTCTAATAAATTCTAACGTCTTGTTTGAAATACTATACTTGGGACTTTCTCTACCCCTTAATTAGAGATTGAATACATCTACAGAAATAATATTCCTAGTTTCTGCGATGTTTTGTAATGCTTCCCAGTCGATTAGAAGAATATGACAACATACGACGAGAGTCCCTGGTTGATCCGAAGACAACATTCGACGAGGGTTTCTGGTTGATCCGAAGACAACATTCGACGAGGGTTTCTGGTTGATCCGAAGACAACATACGACGAGGGTTTC
>NW_013665742.1:468349-472731 GCF_000517525.1 Limulus polyphemus
TAATATTATTCTTTCAAAAGACATCTGTCCACTCTTCGTTTCTGCCAATAAAGACATCTGTCCACTCTTCGTTTAATATTATTCTTTCAAAAGACATCTGTCCACTCTTCGTTTCTGCCAATAAAGACATCTGTCCACTCTTCGTTTCTGCCAATAAAAATAGCGATCCACATTTTGGGGTCGTTGGTGCGTTATAATAGTGACAATTAAATTATACTATTCGATTAGAATAACCAAAAAATTCGCGGTGGGCGGTATTGATTCAAAATTAGTGATGGCTAGCGTAGATAGCCTTCGCTTAGCTTTGCGCGAAATTCAACAGACAAATTATCAGTTCTTATTTTAGTAGATTGTTACAAAGTATACAGTAATATTTTTGCCCCCTCCCACCGGTGGGAGAGCGGTAGGTTTACAGGCTTCCAACGCTAGAATTCGGGGTTCGATTTCCTGCGCTGAAGGCAGCAGATAGCCCAATGTGACTTTGTTCTAAAAACAAACAGAAATATTTATAATATAACATGTTTATGTGTATAATGAGCCTTATAATTTTTTCTGTTTTAATTTATTATTTCAACTATTTGTGCTATGGCATGTCTATTTCTACAACGAGTACATTATGATTCATATTTTTAGTAGATTATTTCGAAAGACTCGCGAATATTTTTAATATGACGTGTGCACGAGTGCACAGAGAACCTAACCATTTCATGAATGTAAATTGACGACGTTGGCCGCTCATAGCTTGTCATAAAGTTAAAATGAATACATCTTGCCACCCTCTTTTTTATGTTTCTGGTTATTATATTTTAGGACGCATAAATCGTGGTAAAAAATGCAAAAAAAATGGTGCAAAGCGAGCAGCGTATATATATATATATATATATATATATATGTCAGACGTAGTTACACGTTCTTTCGTAAAACATATCGAAACCCGGTTTCTAGCGTTGTAAGTCCACAGACATACCGCTGTGTCACTGGGGTCGAAGAAATAAGACAAAAGAATTAAGTAAATTTTTTAATGTTTTAGAATGTTGTTACTGGATCATTTTAAATTTCTATAGTGTGTAACAATATTTTTGTTATTGAAGACTGATTTACCAACATAATCATAATTAGCTACGCTAAGTTAGAAAAATATTTAAAACCGTGAAATGTGTAAAATGTAATTTATATGTATTAAAACATTCGTCAAATTTTCGCTAATCGCGAAAATTATGGTAAGTTTAAACAAAGATACAATACTCTGTTAAACACAGAGTCTGATAAAGTTGCATCAGTTAATACTATTAGATGAGTTGCTGAAAAAAAAAATACTGAAGAGAGAATCCATCTTTTCAAAGCGCTCGGGTTATAAGATCATGTATTTTTGTGTTAAATTGTTTTTTGAACCTACGCGTTTTCCTAGTATCAGGAAAGAAAGTATTGTGATCAGGCATTATAAGCATTTTAAGAAATCAAAATGCCCTGCAATGTTGATAATAAGGTAATCGGATCCAAGAAGGCTGAAGTGTAAATAGATATACACGGTGATAAAAATCACTTATATTTGCTGGTTATACTTACTGGTAAAATCACTTATATTTACTTTGTTCTTTATATAGCTATAGTGTACTTCATTATACTGATAATTTGTTTGGAATGCTTATGAGGGCGCTGTAGAACAAAGACAACTGAAAGCTAAACTCTCGAAATTTTGTTTTTTATTTAAGGCCCAGTTAAAATTATTCGTAATTCCTTACAAGTATGTTAATTAATTTCGAGTTATTTTGATGTATATATATATATATAGACAACTTATATAAATTTACTTAGATTGTGCAATGTTATACTAAATTATGCTTAAGTTTGCCCACCATCGAACATGTTTGCCCTTTCAGTTATGGGGACATTATAAGGTAAAGGGCAATCCCACTATTCGTTGGTCAAGAGTAGTGCAAAAGCTGACGGTAGGTGATGTTGACTAGCTGCCTTCCTTCTAGTCTATCACATCAGAATTAGGAAAGGTTAAGGCAGATAGACATCTAGTATTATTGTGTGAAATTCAAAACAAACAAACAAAGCTATTTAATGAATTTTGTCTCTATTTGGCTCGTCGGTAAGTCCAAATGCTAATAAAGCTAAAATACCGGTTTCGATACCCGCGGTGGGCACAATACAAATAGCCTATTCTGTAGCTTAACTACAAATAAAATAAAAACAATAACGTAACAACAGTGTTAGGCTCTATAACTTTTAAGCAAAATACCTAACTTTACTGTCTTGAAGAAATTATATCAAATTACATTATCATACCATACTATAATTATACTTGTCATTACTCATTATAAGCCTGCGCAGTAAGAATTTTACCAAAGAACAACCGCGCAGGCGCATTACGCACTCGACAACAACCAGCCTGCCTGCGGCAGAGAGCTGCAAACTGGGTGAATACACCAATACAGCTGTTCTATGAACGAGAGAATGACAACAAAAGGCAGGTGTAAATATAGTATACTGAGCATTTGGTACAACAACATTAAAAGCTTAACGTTTTCAAAAAAGGTCTGACATTTGGTCGTAGAACAACATTATCATTTATCGATAGTATTAAGTACAGTTAAGTTTAGTCCTAACTAAAATAAAGTGAAACAAAAAAACGTATACACGTTAGGCCTAACATTGGTTAGGTTTTATAAAATAAGGCCTATATACAAGTGGAATTACGCATTTCGGTGTCTACAGCTACAATTCGTTTGTATCATTCTAAAAATATTGCAGAAGTACTGTTGCAATAAAGATACAATTTTACAACAAACGTTTAGCGGGTCTCTGCTAGTATTATATTAAAAATATATGAAGTATATAACTTACGGAGTTAAGCTTTTATGGCTTTTGTTCTCATTGACTGTAATTAAAAATTTTAATATTCTTCTTAATTTACTTTAAATATTATATTTAATTTCATAGAAAAACATGACCAACCTGTATGTTTTTTTTTCAGTGAATATTCCTGTTTACAGCAGATTTGAAACACTAATTTATATTTGTATACTTTCATTACATAACGACTTAATTTCATATAAAACCTGCATTTTGATCCAAGAATTATATATCCAACAGAGTTTATCATAAAAAAGAAGTAATAACAGTGATACACATGCTCATTATTTGATATAGAGATTAATTTGACAGAGATACTACACAGTTGATTATTTTTGATAAGTTTGTTTGTTTGTTTGTTTTTGATTAAGCACAAAGCTACACAAGGGCTATCTGTGTTCTGCCCACCACGGGTATCGAAACCCGGTTTCTAGCGTTGTAAGTCCGCAGACATACCGCTGTGCCACTGGGGGGCTTTTTTGATAAGAGAATGGAATTTGATTTTCCCATCCTTGGTCTACCCATCCCCAACAGCATTGTCCCGTCGGTGTTGTTATAAGGGATTATTATATCCCAATTAAAAATATTTTAACAGTTTGTAATAATAGCAATTCATTTATGCATAATGTTAATTTATTCAAAAATAAATTGAAAAATAGTGGTTATCGGGATTGGTTTATTTTTATTTTTTAAATAATAAACATAACCATATTAAGGGTTAAGCTCTCATTCACAGAGAATACATTATGAAAAATTTAGAAGGCTTTTGTTATTTAGTTTAAGTAGCTAACTGACATTTTTAGAATAGTTCAGTATACCGGGGTGGAAAAACCAACATCAGGTAGCTGGGCTTGTCTCAGCTCACCCGGTGTATGCTTGAATGGGATAGTCTTTTATTTTGGTTAACATCAAATAAAAGGCTAGAGGTTGGAAGTTCTGTAGAAGTTAAGGGTGGCTTAATTCTACTGTAAGAATATTATATTATTTATAACATCAAATAAAAGGGTGGAGGTTGGAATTTCTGTAGAAGTTAAGGGTGGCTTAATTCTGCTGTAAGAATGTTATATTATTTATAACATCAATTGAAAGGGTGGAGGTTGGGTGTTTTACTTTGTATAATTTTTATTGGGTTGGTTTAATTCTACATTAAAGTTATTTTTAAGTATTGAAGGTTACTGCCTTCTCACAACTGGCTGCAGACAGCGAAAGACAGTTTGGAGTTGATACGTTGTGGGTTTAAGCACTCAACTCCTAACCCTTAACCGATTCTCCTCAGTTGCTGCCAAGTTTTACATTGACGTTTGGATTTTGCCTGAGAGATGGAATATCCACAACGCATTTGGGTGCTGTGACCACAGGCATTATCCTTTGACTTAAGGACGACGATAAGGAATGGTAGCGTGTTTTTGAATTTCAATTTCATTGTGCTGTTTTTGGTTTGTGTTTGGATTTCATTTATATTTTGCTGTCTTTGGTTTGTTTTTGGATTTCAATTATCCTGTGTTGTTTTTGGTTTATTT
>NW_013665742.1:472750-478014 GCF_000517525.1 Limulus polyphemus
GTTTATATATATATATATATATATATATCGCTTTGACAAATCTACTGATCTCGAAAAAGCAGATAGCACAAATCATTCACCAAATATAGCCCCCCCCCCCCAGTGGCACAGCGATATCTCTGCGGACTTACAACCTTAGAAATCGGGTTTCGATACTCGTGGTGGGCAGAGCACAGATAGTCCTTTGTGTAGCTTTGTACTTAACTACAAACAACAACATCACCAAATATAACATTCAAAGAAACAAAACGACAATGATTTATTTCTTCGAGAAACTATACGCCTTGCTCATTTTAATTAACTAATAAAAACTGTTCTTCTCTGCTGGTGGTGACCCCCTAGTGCCTAATCAGTTTAATTCCTATGTACTTGAAAACAATCTGGCATACACCGAAAAACCAGACGACAAGTTTTCAATTTCGTAATCACGGTAGGCCATAAAAATAGCGAAAACTACATGCAATCTGTAATAATAACATATTACAAAACTCGGTTGTAAAATAAACTGCATTAAACTACTCACTTGCTTAACACAATAATTTTGAGTTGCAAATGAGACTGTTATAGCAACAAACATTCGGAGTTAGTGCTAACACAAACATTGGAATATTAGTCGTGCTATTAACGTAATCAACTTAAGCTTCTACAAATATTGCTTCTACAAATACATTCTACTTTAAAAACCATAATGGACGACATTTGTTAGATATATCAATGCAATGAAAATATAACGATTTTTTTCTCAGATAAGCTAAATCGTCATTCTTGTTGAAACCATTTACAATTTTTTTCTGTAATGATGGTGGATCTTGAAAGGTCATTTGTTACTTTTTATGTACGCCTCGAATAGCAAGATAAAAGAGGAACAGTCCTAGTTTCCTATTTTTTTTTGTCTTTTACATATAACGAAGCAATTTACTTTAAAAGTAGTCCCCAAAAATAAGATTAAATAAGGACCATTAAACAAAAAAGTTTAAGGATTAGAAATAAACCATAAAAATAGCACCCTTATTGTGTTGATTTACCTTAATTTGTTTTTTTATTAAATACAAGAAATTTTATTAAAAATTAATTCTCCAAAATTATGAGATTATTTTATAACTATTTAAATAAAATACTAAAAAAGGCAAGGATTATTTTTATTAACGATTTTATCTACGATTTTAAATTATGAAGAGTTAAATGTAAAATTTAACTTCGTAATTGGTTGACACAAATCTGATTAAACACTTTTTTTTTACGATTGTACAGTAAGGAACATCTCTTTTTAAGTTTTCTTCAATCACAGCCTTGTCAGTTGTCTATTAAAAAATACAGAGGTTTCTCGTTTTCCATATCAATTTTACACGAATTTTAAAGGATAAGAAACAAGGAAAACATCTAGGCCTGTTATGTAACGAATTTAAACATCTAGTATCTAGATGTGTATGTGATGTATTTAACAATAAATGATGATAATTATCTGCAACCATCATTTCTATGACAAAGTTTTTGTTTTTAAACAAAAAGTCCAATTAATTGCTCACTCTGAAAAAAAAAAAAGAGAGACTATCAGGTCTTTATTTGGCCAGACGTAAAGGCGCCTCTAGTATTTCTTAAAATCGCAGACTTTCTGGTTTATGTTTGTTAAAAAAAAACTGCGATGTTTATTACATGCAATCAAATATTTTTTGACATTTCTTTTTTAACTTTATTTATTTTCATGTCGTGTGCTTTTTCTCGGAACAATCATTAGGTCAGTTCTGTATTATATACAAATACTACTACAGTTTTCTTTACACGGCTGTATTCCAAAATAACTTCACATTAGTCCTCCTTTCCAAGAATTAAAGTCAAGTGACCTTCTGTTTTCGCTTCTTGATATACATTCTGTATTTTGAATAAAATAAAGATAGATGTCGCCAGCAATAGATACAAATACATATACACGTATACATATTTAACGCGCACTAGCTCCGTCTATCGGCTAATTTTATATGACATAGCTACTTCCAATCATATATGATATCAGATTCGTGTAAGGCTATAATGAATTATATTCCGGTAATTGAAATATAAAATAAAGTATTTTTATCTTTTATTATTTAAAACTTGTTTTTTTTTCTCTAGCTATTTATTCCCAGTCGTTTCACCTTACACTGGTTATTGGAAGTTAAAGTGTGTATAAGCTCTCTTTCTCCAAAAATGCTGTTTTTAAAGCCCAACGAAATATTCATGTTTATCCATATTGGAAAAGTTTCATTTGGCTTTTCTTGTGCAAAGAAAGATGGTGATTTATATGTATGGGAGGAATACATATGAAAAACGTGCAGGTGTGACAATGTAACGTAAGAAAATAAAAACATTGTTATATGAGATGAAGGATGACGATTGTTTGATTATTCTTTGACTTAAACATTGGCTTTTCTTCTTTAAATCTAGCTTTCTTAACTTTGTGCCCCCAGGGGCACAGTGGTATGTCTGCGGACTTACAACACTAGAAACCGGGTTTCGATACCCGTGGTGGGCAGAGCACAGATAGCCCATTGTGTAGCTTTGTGCATAAATTCAAGCAAACAAACAATCTTAACTTTGTAGTTTATTAGATTATGATTGAACTGTAGGAAAATGTTAAACTTTGAAATTATTTCAGACAAAATTTAACTAATTTCGATAGCTTTTGCGTGACAAACGAAACGTTAATGACACTCCAATTTTGTTTACTATTTTTGTTATTTTGAATATTACGCGTAACGTTTTTAATATTTCATTTTTAGTTAATTTGTTTCAAGCATCATAACTTCCATAAAGAAATTAAACTCCGTTTTTTACGTATTTGTACTCAAGGAATTAAAAAGATATCTTATGCTATTCCATCCAAAATTTAGTGAACGTTTTGAATCTGGCCTCTTTTTGCATGAGCTAGTTTGTATAAAGCAAGTTTCGATAAAGGACATCACAGGTTTTATCAAATATTTAATTCATAAACAAATCTTACAGTAGTGAAAACATGCTTACTGCAGGTACAAAAACGAGAAAAAAATATTTCAATGTTCGAGTACGCAAACTGTGCTGTCTTCATTTTGGAAAGTAAACAAAGCACAAAAGGCGGTTTCATGAAATGCAAATTTTTCTTTGGGGAGCAGATAAATACAACTATTGCTTGTACTTTTGGATGCGCTTTCCTTTAGTCCATGGGATCATTAACAATGGGCTGCAACAGTCTTCAGGCAAGTAAGCTTTTCAAAAACTGGAATTTAGACAAAAGTGACAAACAGAATACCCTATAAATAACACCATTCTTTACCTAAGGAGGAATAACAAGATATTTAAATAAAATAATAGCTTGGCATGATACAATGCTGCAATATGAAAGCTGGACTAGTTCAGGCTTGGCTTTAAACTTCCAAAACGCGTGTAGCTAATTATTTCTTTAAAATAATGGGAATATGATTATTTATTAATTAAACAGGAGACATAAACACTTAAATTGCAATTAGTGTTAAGTTAACTAATGAATACTACCTGGTACTGTACTACGGGTCATTAACGAACATAATGTTCAAAGTTCTTACAGCGATCTTACTAGAATGAGCTGCAAGACACCGGAAAATATAATACAAACATTCATGCAAAATACAGTTGCAAATCTACAGATTAGGGCACATTAAATACAACTCGGAACCTTCACCTTCACATACGTAATGGCGGAAAGCTAAGATGTTAAGTAATAAGGGATAGAAATTATAGCTAACACTTTGCCACTAAAATCTAATCTTACCTCAAAGCCCTCTCACATTATGTCAAAGTCAATTAGAAATAAATGTATAAAGTATTCAGTCTCCATAACTTGCATAATTAAGTAGAAATCCGTCTACCAATAAACAGGTGAGACAGAGATACCATAACTGATTACATTTTAAGTTCTATTTGTTGTCATTCCATGTAAATGCCCCCCCCCAGTGACACAGCGGTATGTCCGCGTACTTACAACGCTAGAATCCGGGTTTCGATACCCGTGGTGAGCAGAGCACAGATAGCCCATTGTGTGGCTTTGTGCTTAATTACAAACAAACAAACAAACAAAACCCATGTAAATGATGGCTGTAGTAGTAATTAACTATCGCTTGGTTTGTAGATTTTGTTTATTATTTTGTTTATTTGAGAAATACATGTGTCTATATAAAACTGTTATTGCATTTTTTTCGTTTTTATGGCTGCTCGAATGATTTTGAATTTACTTTTATATTCAGTTTTGTTTATTGACGTGTGTAGTAAAATATTTTCATTTCTGGGACATTGGATTCTGCGATTAATTTTATTTGCTAATTCGTTATTTTTTTCTACTTTATACACGTATTCCATTTACTAAAATTGGAAAGTATTGGCTATAACATTTACATTCTATGTTGCAAAAGAGATAATGTGAGGAATAAAGGGATAAGCTTAGATAAGAACTGAAAGGATGGTAATTATGAAGAGAATCCTTAATAATTGATTGGTAAATCTAGAGGGGGATTCAAAATGCAAAACAAATTCACAGGTCTAATTTTGAAATCGTTTTCTTAGTATTTTTTTGTTCATTACTTGGGGAAATTCCAAATGTAAGTAAAAAAATCACGGTAAGTGTAAAAAACTGTCAGGAGCCTTGATATTAGAGAAACAGGTTTCAGCACACTTGTGCGTCCTTTACAGTCTCATGTTGTCTTCTGGCAAGAAACTGGTAAACAATGCCTACATGGTCCCGGAACTTCGAGTTCCTTTAAGGACACAGAAGGTCAGAAAGCCGTTTAGTGACATTGAGAGGGGTCAAAATTATGCGGACAAACAGCTCTCGATGATTATTTTTTGTGTTTCATTATTTAATGTCTTTTTTTATGTTCACAAACTCTCGTGTCTACACTTTTCAGGTTTCACCCACATACCTTTCTCACAGACTTAGCATGGTTTCCAAGAGTAATATCAATTAAAACAAGCGGTGAAATGCATAAGAATATGAAACTCTGAGTTGATGGGAATCATAATAAAGTTTAGTGTTGTCCGATGTAATTCAGTGTTGATGGTAGGGGTGAGCTCCAGGGCTCAACAGATTCTATGTTGATGGTAGGGGTGAGCTCCAGCGCTCAACAGATTCTGTGTTGATGGTAGGGGTGAGCTCCAGGGCTCAACAGATTCTATGTTGATGGTAGGGGTGAGCTCCAGGGCTCAACAGATTCTGTGTTGATGGTAGGGGTGAGCTCCAGGGCTCAACAGATTCTATGTTGATGGTAGGGGTGAGCTCCAGG
>NW_013665742.1:478764-490972 GCF_000517525.1 Limulus polyphemus
GTAGGGGTGAGCTCCAGCGCTCAGCAGATTCTGTGTTGATGGTAGGGGTGAGCTCCAGCGCTCAGCAGATTCTGTGTTGATGGTAGGGGTGAGCTCCAGCGCTCAGCAGATTCTGTGTTGATGGTAGGGGTGAGCTCTAGCGCTCAGCAGATTCTGTGTTGATGGTAGGGGTGAGCTCCAG
Organism: Limulus polyphemus; assembly: GCF_000517525.1. NCBI lineage: Eukaryota > Metazoa > Arthropoda > Merostomata > Xiphosura > Limulidae > Limulus > Limulus polyphemus. The sequence goes on from NW_013665742.1 coordinate 478,946, forward strand.
CGCTCAACAGATTCTGTGCCACTATAAAGTGAAGTCTTTGCACAGCTTTGTTTAGGTTTTGTAACCATTAGGTCTAGATTTTGTTATTCATAATCTGTTAGCACATCCTCCTTATTTCTTACCCTCATGACCGGTTTTGACCCATCATTCAGTAATTATAATTTGATCTGTCTTAATAGATGTTGCGACAGTTAATAACAATGGACCAATTACTAACCTTTTCTTCAGTTCATTACCTTATATGGGAACAGCACCTTTTGGAGTCATTGCTGTTTCATTATTTTCTTCTATCTCTCTTATTTATAGTTCCATAAGTTCTTTGGGGTAAAATATGTTGCTTCAATATTGAAGTGACAGGCAAAAGGTCAATTTTTTATGACATAAACTAATTATGTACTAAAAACCGACCAGTCATTGCTGTTTCTTTCAGTAAAACAAAACCGAATATTTATAGGATTTTTACACACCTGCATCTTAACAACTCTCTGTCATGATAAATGTGGTTTGAGAGAAAAAAACAAATGTGAAATTTTGAATAATTGTTATTATTTTTTTCAACTTGTCTGTCATATAGAACATATAAATTTTACAAACTTGTTTGGCTTAGTCTGTCGATTTAAAATTGTAAAACAAGGTCTTGATGTTTTTAATAATTAGTATGGTTTCTTTTACCATCATATCAGATTGTGAATGGTTGAGAGTTGTCTTAGGCCTCACTATTATAACATAGTATGAATATTTTTTGATAATTATTAAATGATTTGTTCATGTTTTGTATTGAAAATTATCTTAAATCTGAGTGACATGGGAAGCACTGAAAATATCTGCATGCTTGGCAAAAAAATCAACATAAATAATAACTTGAGAAATAAATTACTTTGCTTCTTTATGAACAACAGTCTGTTCAATTCATTAGTTTTCTTTTCCATTTTTGGGCATCTCTACAAATAGCAAACAATTATTTATTTACTGTGGAAGTGAAACATATAAAGGGCATTCCATTAAAAGTAACTTTGTAAGTAAGACTTATAAATACTGATATAATACTGTTGTATATAAAATAGCTTTAATGGACTTGGCTTTAAGTTACACATCAAGACTAGGATACAATGCAGATCAGCTCTCCTTCTCTTCTCTTGTTCTTCCCGGCTTCTGTTCAAGAATTGAACAGTTAGCCAGATAGTATATTTTACCCACACAGTTAGAACTTATTTATAAATACATGCTTTAAAATAATTAGACGTAAAATATCGAATAGCTAATCGGTATGTATCATCCCAGCCGCGAAGTCCTTAATATTTCTAACTCCTCAATAGGATTATAAACTTAATTTCGCGTGTGGAGCTGAAGAGGAACAACTGTTTCTGAGTGCTCCTGGTTGATTCTCAAGACCCCTCGGGGCTTGTTATATATTAAACCAAAATACCTGCCAAGGTAGTTAGTTAGTGTCTTTAATTTAGGCTAATATTGGCGAGTAATCAACTTTGATGCTTGAAAAAATAACCATTTATTGCTTAACTAAACATAAATTTTTGCAACGTATTTGATTTTAGGTTCGGAAATAATGCTGGTGTTTTATGAACAGGGTACTGCCTAGTTTTCAGCTGTTACAAAAAATATCTTATACAATTTACGTTGCGTGTTTGTGAATTTGTTTGTTTGTTTGTTGACCACATACCCCTCTCACAGTTTTGAAGCTAGCAGGACCAAACTTAGCACACACAGTTGAGGTAACCTTAGTGCATAATTATCTGTATGGCGTAAACTAATGGGGGTGGGGGTCTACAACGCCTCTGAAATATCGCACTGGTATGATGGGAGTAGGATTAGGGGTAGGTGATGAGTTCTATTTTTTGTGTACCAAATTTATATATTTTTTTATAAGTATACTTTATAGCCACAACTTTTGGCCATTTTTTTAGTCGCATTCGTGTTTTTTATTTTATTTTTCATCATAGCTACAGTTCACTATTTAATCTTACCAATCATCATACTTACCCGCTTTCATTTTCAAATTATTGTTAGATATTTTCTGCAGCATTTTTTTTTCACTGAAATTTTCTATTCATTATTTCTCCATTTTGAGTAAACTGTGATTGTTCAACAAATACAGAATTAGGCCTTGTTGTCTGAAGCTTTTATTAACCAGGGAGGCCTCCAGCACACATAGTTTTACTCAAAGTATACAACATCCCTGGTTTTCCAGAATCAATGACATGTTGTGCTGACAAACTTTGATTTTGTTTGCTGTTAAAAACGGGGTTAAACATTAATCAAAAGTGATTAGTCTGACATATGTCTATATAGACATATATACATATAGAAATATACGTCTATAGCCTTTTATTTCACTTAATAATTATGTTACCATGTGAACAGCCTGCTGTTAAAAACGGGGTTAAACATTAATCAAAAGTGATTAGTCTAACATATGTCTATATAGACATATATACATATAGAAATATACGTTTATAGCCTTTTATTTCACTTAATAATTATGTTACCATGTGAACAGCCTGCTGTTAAGCGTTTATTTGTTTCTATTTAAGCACAAAGCTACACAATGGGCCTTCTGTTCCGTGCCCACCACGGGTATCGAAAACCTATTTTTAATGTTATAACACTTACCGCTGAGCCATTGGGAGGTGTTGAACATTTGAAATTGTTGTTATTCTAGCTGTTAATAATCAGTGTAGGAAAAGTGTTCGTTTAACGGTAACCTTATTTTTCTTTTTGGAGCTTAAAGAGGATTGAAGTAATGTGTTTAACAACTCATAATACTTGTTAGTATTGAAGTTTCAAAGCTTTATATTAGTTATGTAGATCCAAAACGATTAATTATTGGTCAAAAATACTGGATTGGTTCTTTTACAGTTGTGCCTTTCACAAATAACTTCCAAGAAAATAATACGCATGTGCTTTCAACTAAACAAAGTTTCTTTACAACCAAGTACTCATTAGTTTGATTTTTATGCTTCGTATTGAATGAAACCTGCCTGTTTGTTATCAGTAACAAATTCGTTTACATTTAGTTCTATGTGTTTAAACAGCACGCGATCTATTCGTATCTGTCAGGTATCGAACTTTAATTTAGGTACATGTAGATAGTCGATGTTGATCATATGAGCTAGTGCAACGTTTTTGCTTTCATTTCTGTCGCAAATTGTTGTGTCACGAGTCACGCAAACTTACTGCAACGTTTAAGTGATTATTATGTACAAAATGAGATAAGGAACAGTTGCTATTGGCAAAAGGCCAAATTTTGCGTTCGGGGTGGGGTGGGGGTGGACGATAATGTTAATAGGAATAAACCCAGAGTATCTGATTTTTAGAAAAAAATTATTTTATTATATATATATATATAATTGATTCCACTATGTGTGAGAATACGAAATATCGCTGTATTACAATAGATTTACGACATAAATTACTAAGAAAATATAATCGCCTGGGGGATCATGTAGACCCCCACCTTCGTAGTTAAGGGTTAAATAATGCATGACTGCAAATACCTAAACACACACACACACATATTTGTCAAATTCACTTATGTTAAGTGATAAACATTTTACAGAATTATCATTATGTTGGATGTCAATGTTTTAGATATTGTTTTAATCAGCCTTGTGTATTATAGATGTTCAAATATTTGAAAGTAATATGTATGAACACTTGATTCCAATTACACTCCACGAAGAAACCAAATATTGCACCGTCATGTATCGGCCTTTGATATAGCAATAACAAAATCTTTATAAATTACATCCTTAATTCCAGTTAACTTGAACGTTATAATCCCAGAAGGTGCTTCCTTAGCGTTTCATTAAAATAACTACATTCATTTCATGTTATTTTTCCTCACATTTTTCTCCGAACTAAGATTTCATTGTTTGGCAATATATCCCATTTTAATTGTTGTAATGTCCATTTATTGAAACTGTACTTAGGACTATTTTGTTTCTTGAGCTGTGTTACAGTTACTTGTTTTGTATGAAACGTTTTGCATACGTTTTGATCTCCAAATATTTCATTTAAATACAAAGGGACAATTCAAGTTATGAATGAATAAAGAATAACGTAAAATTACATCATCCACACAGTATCTACTATATACAGTGCCGATGAGGTCTTTCGCATAATACCGCGTCTCATCAGGCTGGCTGGGATACGACAGACATAGTAATGGTCGAGGCATTATTTATGTCATCAACTTGCTTGGACAACAGTTTGAATTATTCTAAAGTTCTGAACTTTAATTCATATAGGTTTTAAGTCGTTTCACACCAGAATTGGGTTTATTATTTATTAATATCAAATTATTTGTCTAACGCCACAATGATTAATATTATTTCATTTTATTTTGAATTAACTTTACTCATACTCCAGAAGAACTGGCGAATCAGCGAGCTAGTTATATTGCTCAACTCGGTTTATATTATTTTAGAATATATATACATATAAAAACATGTTTCGAACTACAATACATTATATTAGTATTTTTGTTATTTCTTGTACATTCATACACACACAACCGATCGAACTGATTCAAATGCTGCTTGAGTTATCGAAATAGTTCGTTTATTGTACTTCCAAAAACTGCTTCCTTTCTCATATTAACTTTTTTCCTGCAGCATCTTTATATTTTTTTCTTGTTTTTCAGCAGGCTTCGTTTCTCAATGCAACTGTAGAAACTTTCCTGATGTTGAAAATCAGTTTTGTCTGAAAAAATAAATACAGGGAGAATTAAATAGACATAGCAACGTGCTACTACCGCCCATTGACCGGTTCTCCGAAATCTCTTTAAAATTCTGCAGAAAGGTTTTGTGAAACCGCCACCTAGGTATCGTTTTTATAAGTATTTGAGAATACAATTCTTAGCAAAGTATTTATCCAGATTTTTTTTTCTTTCGTTTGTATTATATAACATTAAACATTTACGTCTGTACCGACTATTAAACATTATTCTCTTTATGCACCAAATAGAAGTACAGAAGTCGTTTCTTTTTTCAACTGAATGGTTTTTTTGTTTACTATTCCAGGAATTTGAGATTTACGTTATTTTTAATAAACCATAAGCCTGGCGTGATGTCGCAGTGGCGCATGCGTTGACGTCTGCAATTTCTTAACATTTAACACATTATATACTATAATCCTCAATATTAAGACAACATGTACGTATATTTTTATCTTAAAGTTTCATCGTATAAAAATTTATAAATATTAGGGTATAGAAAACATATTACCCAATGTTTTTGTAAATCAATCTATAAACACCTAACGTAATAAAACTATATATTTTTCGTTTCCCCTTTGTACTTTTGTTTTCCAGAAATATATTGTTGATTTAACCACTTTCTATAGAAATTATCGCAGTTAATTATGTATGACAAAATCATCCTTCATACTTTATATTCATGTCATAATATATATCTATATAAGAGTTGAAATATATCTAAAAATATCTTATAAGTTCCGGAATGTTCGTCAAATACCTACATGCGTATCTTCACAGGCACATAAGGCCTCACCTTGTGCTTTTCACACCTGACGTTCTTGTGCCAATCGTTAGACTGCATACAAGTTGGTTCTCAGATCTCTTTAATTGTTGCTTTCCAACTTTTCCTTTACGTTGCAGGTTCGGCATGTCCAGGTGGTTAGGGCGCTCGAGTCGCAATTTGAGGGTCGCGGGTTGAATCCCCGTCACATCAAAACATGCTCGTTCTTTCAGCCGTGAGGGCGTTATAAAGTAACGGTCAATCCAACTATTCGTTTGTAAAAGAGTAGCCCAAGAGTTGGCGGTGGGTGGTGATCATTAGCTGCCTTCCCTCTAGTCTTTCACTGCTAAATTAGGGACGGCTAGCGTAGATAACCCTCGTGTACCTTTGCGCGAAATTCAAAACAAAGAAACCTTTACGTTGCCATTCTAGAACTATTGCAGAATCCTACCACGTGAACCTTCCTCTATGCAGCATGCACGCCACCTGTTGTTTAGTCATTTCACGTAGTTTGCTGTTGATGATGCAGTGTTGCCATTTAATTTTGCATATCATTCGTATACATACGCTATCAAAACTACCAGGTTATATCATAGGTTATATCTCAGCGCCGTGCAGTAGGACTGACAGGACCTAGCTGTTTTATAACTCCAAAATTGTTTTCCACACTGATATTGTACAATTTCCAAGTTTTATTCAGTGATTATTTAGTTTATATATTTGTCTTTGCTGAAAATACTGCTTCCTAGACGTGTAAAGGGATCTACTTTTTGCCAGATCTTCTCCGTTTAGTTGTACTATTACATCCTGCCCGCATACTTCCATAATCATAATCTTCCCGCCACTAATCTTCAAACCAATTGCTGTTTCATTATGTGAAATTGTTTCTGATATTTCTTACATCCTCTTCTTGAGTGAATCTGCTGAGTGCAAACTAATCTTTGAATATTAAAACATTTAGTCACATGTTTCTGCTGGTCTTGATTATTACTAGTTCTTCTACATGAGTCACTCTAGGCTTGAACAGAACAAGAAAAGTGATAGAACACATTTTTGTCTTACTCACGTTGGTACTGTAAACTATTCACAATTGTAGGGCTAACTCTGAAATGTTCTTACTGAATGAAACCTTCTATTTAAATCATTATATTTTTTTCCACATAATCAAAAACATCTTTCAAAACCTATCACAAGAAAAATAGTAATGATAAAGTATAATGTTTAAACTACACCAAACTAGTGTTAGCCGGTATAATATATTAATGATAAGAATTCATTGTTTGTTTGTTTATAGTTAAGCGTAAAGCTACACAAATGGCTATCTGTGCTCTGCCCAACACGGGTATCGAAACCCATTTTCTAGCGTTGTAAGTCAGCAGACATACCAATGTGCTACTGGGGGACTAGGAACTCACAACTGATGATTTAATTAAATAGGAAAGGTAGGCCTAACTTTCGGTAGCTTAAATTACATTTACAGAAAAACAAAATGAAAGAGCATTAGGGCTAAGAATTGTTGAAGCTGCAAAGAAATACATATCTTCCTGGTGGCTAGGTCTTCTGTTGGTCAGAAGATGATCATTCTAAATACTGTAATTAACGGCCAAATAGTAAAGTTGTTACCTTTAATTTATTTGTTAAAACGGAGGTTACTATGTAAATCTAACAAACACTATTTATGCTTCAGGTATTAACAATGCCTTATAGAGGAGATTAGTTTTTTCACTCTTAAAACTTACAAATGTAATGTATGTAAGTCGCATTACTCCTTAATGATTCTTAAGCAGTGAATCGTACTTGCAACTTACAAATAAAAAACAAAGATGACGAGTAACCAACGAGTATGAGCTGCACTTCTCGTGATAAATTTTCTATGGTAGCTTTACGAGTATAAAAGTGACATATGTCTCGATGTGGTGATTTGATTATCTCATGCATCAGCTTAGACGTAATTCACTAGTAGCAAGGGCTATGAAAGTAGCACATTTCTCTCTGTGTAGTACTTTAACGCTTTCACAAAATAATATTTTTTAATAATCATGGCAGAGAATGTATGACATACTTTATTCATAAATGTACCTGCAAAAAAAAAACACATAAAATGATGCATGGAATAGAAAAAAAAAATTACCAAATGTTCACGATGTTAGAAAAACACGTAGGTTCAAAAAGTCTTGATAGAAATGAATAAAAACCCTATAACCCAAGCGCTTTCGAAAGGTGGACCTTTCTTCTTCAGAGGTAAACTGGGAATGTTGTTATACCCAGAGCGAAATTTGTCCCACTAAATACATCCACTTTATATATTATATTTGGTGAAGTTTACGTTTCAAGTAAAGTTATTCTCGAGAAACGAACTACCAGAGTTGATGAAAAAGGATAGATCTATCATAAATAACGACTGCCAGAATTTAATGCAAAAGGCTATTCGAAAGAAATGATATCCTAAAAAGGATAGTCTCTCGATGGACACATATTTAGTCCTAGCTTAGGTATTAAATAGAATAGATCACAGAAATCAATAATATGATATCTGAGGAAAATATCTTGAAAGGGTCTTAATGTATGGAATACAACGAATTTTTAGCAACTGCGAAAAAGCATTTCGAGATAAATACTTAAATCTATTAATATTTTTATCATCAATTCATATGTGACCTCGTTCACCAAGGGATCACGCAAACTCGACGAAAATTAGATGATGATACACGTGATCTGTTAGCTGTATATTCCGCTGTGAAGGGAAGAGCACATTTAATAAATTGAAAATTCGATTAATGATTATGTATTTAATTAGTAATAAATCATACATGAATAACAGTATCAATAATTGTACGTAACTTAGGAGTAATCCATGAGCAGCCCACAAGGCTCATAAGACATAAAAAAGAACATTTACTAAGTTAAGTGTATCTGCATAACATTCATTAGTAACTAACGAAGAACGTACTCTCTGTGGGACATCGGTAAGTCTACGAACTTGTAACACTAAAATCCGGGTTCGATTCCCCCGCGGCAGACACAGCAGATAGCCCAATGTGGCATTGTCCTACAAACAAACAAGCTCAAGAAGAAATGAAAAAATGTAAAGTTAAATAAAAACAAAGTATTTCTGTAATTAAGAAGAACGTAAATAGCGAGTCTATTTATTCCTTCTGTTGGCGTATGGTCAAATGTTCTTTCCTTAAAGCATGACCTGGCATGGACAAGTGGTTAAGACGCTCGACTTGTAATCTGATGGTCGCGGGTTTGAATCCCAATCCCACCAAACATGCTCGCCCTTTCAGCCGTGGGGGCATTATAATGTGACGGTCAATCCCACTATTCGTTGGTAAAAGAATAGCCCAAGAGTTGGCGGTGGGTAGTGATGACTAACTGCCTTCCCTCTAGTCTTACACTGCTAAATTAGGGACGGCTAGCGCAGATAGCCCTAGTTGCGCGAAGTTAAAATAAACAAACAAACCTTAAAGCACCTCCACCTCTTTACCTTACGATACACAAGAACAACAAAAAACCTGGCTGTACACACCATACAAAGATTTTTTTTTTTAATGGCTGTGGGGCTTTAAAATGAAACTGCCCAGAGTTATTTGAGGGTAGTTTTCAGGTTTCATTGTATAATGAGACGATCATTTTATGCACATCTAAATATAAGAAAAAGCCATCATCGTCTTGCTTGAGAACTATGTTCAGAATTATGTCACATTCTGTTATCAAATTGATAAAAGATTTAAAAACACGCGATTCATTGGTTAGAAATTATAATGTGATTGATTAGGAGCCGGCGTATGTTAACAGCTTTCTACATATTTCTTTGGTTGTTTTCGAATATTCACGCAAAGCTACACAGAAGATAAAATCGTATTATAGGCATTTTGCAATGGATACACTCTCTAACTAGAATCGTATCTTAGGCATTTTGCAATGGATACACGTGCTTACTTAATTGAAAATTTGTGGGCTAATAAAAACCTTATATTTTATCGTTGTACTTCAGTCAGTAAGTTTTTTTCTTGACATTAATAAATCCACGTTTAAATTACATTAAAACAAGGTTGATTTATATGACTTAATGGTAATAATTTATCAAATAATGTTCAACTGTTTTAGGAAAGAAATGTTGTTTACCAGGTCTAAAACTTTCAAGTTTTGGTGTTTATTTCGGAAGAAGTTTATACACTGCAATCATTTTGATATTTGACTTATTGATTACACACTTTGGAACTAATATTCAGTTGAAGAAAAGAAACCTTAAACTTGCTCACTTGTATACGTGGATATATTATGGGCGAGCGCAGCCCAGTGGTTAGCGCGCGGTACTGTGTGTGAATCCATGGCTCGCGCTCCTTTACAGACGAGGGTGCGTTATAAGAGTGAATTTAGTGCTCACACTGAATGAGTATAACCGTAAATGTGAAGGGGGAACCATTCAGTCTATGTCTTTGTCAGTTGGCGCACACATTTAATACATAGGTGGAATATATCTATGAAACATTGAACATAGGTGTCGCTAAAATGTGAACTTGAAATCTTACTTTCTTATGATATGACATTTAGTGACGTGTATCACATAATATGAAGTTTTCACACAAGTTTTAGCAGTAGTTATTTGTAATAATCTTACAAATCGACATCAAACTCACACTGTTAATGAAATACCTATGATATATACTTTATGCTGCTGTATATCATATTGTAATTTGTCTTGAGTCTGCTACTGAATGGACAAAGAAAATATTGAATATTTGATGTCACTTTGAAACTATTGTATTCTTAAGATGAAAACAACAATAAAAACACCCGTGTTTCAAGATCACTTTGTAGTGCGCGCGTTCCATTTTCCCATCCCACTTAACATGCTCGCCCTTTCAGCCGTGGGGGGCTTTATAATGTGACGGTTAACCCCACTATTCGTTGGTAAAAGAGTAGCCCAAGAGCTGGAGATGGGTGGTGATGACTAGCTGCCTTTACTCTAGTCTTACACTGCTTAATTAAGGACAGCTCGTGTAGCTTAGCGCGAAATTCAAAACAAACAAACAAACACTTTGCAGTGCCATCTATGGTTCCGTATACGGTTTGTACACATCTGTACAACTGGGAAATATTATGTGGTTCTTTCACCACTTAATACGTTTGTACTGGTCCTGTATATATATATATATATATATCTCAAAACAAAATAATAATTCTAAGCTTTTGTTCGAAATTTTTCCTTAATAAAACTTAAGCATGCTTAATTCTCAATAGGTTTTTCATCCCTACACAGTCCTGTGGTCTAGCTTTCTTGCTATTTTTGTTCCTCTCATCAAGCGTTTTCTTGTAAACACGTACTTGTAAGAGATGTAAATCGAATAAATCACGTCTATATTACGAACATGTAACATTTGTTTCCAACCATGTTTTTATAAGAAATGTGGAAAAAAAGCCATTTCAAAGCAAGAAGAAATCGATTCCATGACACCGTTGATTTGACAGTTAAAATCTGATAAATGTATTCGATTTCCGCCTTTCAAAGTACTCTCTGGGCATGCGTGTGATAACGTCTTTGTAGAGATCAGCATGCAATCTGATTAAATCTGTGTTTTTAGTCTCGCTTGTTGTATATCTCATTTAAAAGAACCTTAATATGCAAGATTCCTGTAATGACGAGCAGGTCAACACCAGGGGTTAAGGAGATGAGAACACCTGTAGTTTTATATAATTCGAGAGCCATTTAAAGTTTTTTTTTGTTTTAAGTAATATTTGAAAAAAAAAAGTTATTTGTTCAATGTATCTAAATCTTTGCATTTTCGAAAACTGTGTAACTTATAGTCACATAGATAGACCGAGTTAAGTATTAGATAAAAATATCTACTGTAATTAAGTTTTAAATTACTCTAACATTCCATAGTATATATAAATAATTGATGAAAGAAAATACTACAAACAACTGAATAACTACTGAAGAAAACTGAGTATGAAACTTTATGTGATAATAGTCTATTAATACATTCAACGAATACACAGGACAACAGAGAAAGAAAGAAATATAAACAGATTGGTAAACGCAAGTGCCTAGCAGATACACCCATGGTTATGTTTAGTAGACAGTCTAGCAGATATAACCATGTTTAACTTTTGTGTGAGCGACTGAAGGGTTTTCATACATCTTTTCGTTTAAGGCTTTTTTTTTAATTCTAGCAGATATAACCATGGTTTGTTTAGTAGACACTGTCTACTAAACAAACCATGGTTATATCTGCTAGACTGTCTACTAAACAAACCATGGTTATATCTGCTAGGCTGTCTACTAAACAAACCATGGTTATATCTGGCAGATATAGCCATGGTTTGTTTAGTAGACAGCCTAGTAGACTGTCTACTAAACAAACCATGGCTATATCTGCTAGACTGTCTACTAAACAAATCATGGTTATATCTGCTAGACTGTCTACTAAACAAACCATGGTTATATCTGCTAGACTGTCTACTAAACAAACCATGGTTATATCTGCTAGACTGTCTACTAAACAAACCATGGTTATATCTGCTA
>NW_013665742.1:491793-502609 GCF_000517525.1 Limulus polyphemus
GAAACAAAAGAAGCGACGTTTCGGCTAATATAGTGAGGTTTTATTGAGGTCCGCTACAAAGTTTTCAAGTCTATTATGTCTACTGTACCTAATGCTTCACTGAAATAACACAATTCTTTATGAACTTAAACAGAATACAACTGCCTATTGAAACAAAAGAAGCGACGTTTCGGCTAATATAGTGAGGTTTTATTGAGGTCCGCTACAAAGTTTTCAAGTCTATTATGTCTACTGTACCTAATGTATCACTGAAATAACATAATTCTTTATGAACTTAAACAGAATACAACTGCCTATTGAAACAAAAGAAGCGACGTTTCGGCTAATATAGTGAGGTTTTATTGAGGTCCGCTACAAAGTTTTCAAGTCTATTATGTCTACTGTACCTAATGTATTCACTGAAATAACATAATTCTTTAAGCTTTGAGAGGAGGAAAATACCTAACATAGATATTACTCGAAACTTGGTTCATACTTTTTTAAATAGCGTCTTGTTTCTGAATGGAAAAATGTATAATATTTCATTTAGTACCTGTATTTTAGTAAGTTTGCAAAGTTTGAATTTTTTGTTATGAAACACGGTATTGAAAACAACATACACTTAATTCCCCCTTACTTTTTGTATGTTATACTGTGCATCAGAAAATTTCATTTTATAAATGTAATCAGTTTTAACTTGTTTGATATTTATTAGAAATAATGATTTTTGGCGATTGAAGCAGCCGATTTCCCGCTAGGAAAGATAAACAAACTCGTAAAGACTGAGAATGATTTAACGGTTATTAATAACCACTCTTTCAAAATGGCGTCACGAGTATCTGTGTCACGTGACGTGTCCTAATTCTAACAAGAATATTTGTGGTCGAGATCATTTTATATCTAATAATTGTAGTTTGTTTTCTATAAATGATATACTGTTGTATCGTGCGTCTTATTTGAATATAATAAACCTAATAATATATTCAACAACAGAAATTTGTTTCATCTGTATAATTTGCCGTCGCACGTCTTGTACAATACTCGATAAACGATTAAATATCCGTGTATTTGTTTTTTAATTCGTATTTATGGTAGAACTACTAATTCTATCTGGTGCCGTTGCTAATGTTGAGAATACAGCTAATCAGCAGCACCCTACGCTAAGGAACTTACTATTACTCTTATAATACACTCGCTGCCTAATGTACAGGGAATATTTTGTGGTATCGTAAGGAGTCGAATCTGGTCCGCCCCAGCTCCGAAATTTAGAACTCTTCAGCAGGGGAAATTGGCGCCCTCCGAGTATTCTTATCTTATGCCTTACGATAGAAAGATATACCTCTAGCTTTCCAAAAGACGTATTATAACACAAAAGCATCAGTAGAAACTATAAAAAAAATCTAGTTTATAAATGATAAGGAAAAAGTTGAAACCTTTTTTGGTCTTTATGCTGCGTCGTAACCGTTAACAGTTCCAAACTTTTTTCAACGCGTGACTAATCTACACATAACACAATTGTATTCTTGACTGGATGATTCTTTTTTGAAGGAATTTGTTTAAGGCCATAGCTATTTTCAAAGTTAAGAACCACTCAAACTTCTCAAGAACTCCGTGGGCGGTACAATAAAAGCGAGTTCAACCAAAAAATTTACAGTTGGACAAACATAAGACGTGGAAAACGTCAAGCTGGTCGTAAATGTTAAAATTTAATTGCGAGAAATTAATATATACTGAGAAATCAGAAAACACCAAGAGTAGAATATAGATGAGAGTATAGACATTTTTGAACATCTATTTGTATAATATATTACATAACTATTATATTGTATTCAAATATTAAGTCTACAAAATATTCGAGTAGACAAATGACGATACAGAGTTGCCTGGTTAAAATTTTAAACTTGAGTTGAGAGTGTACACTTCAACTGACCTTAACACCTATTGGCCTCTGCAGGTGTATTAGAAAACCGAAAAGTATTTATCAAGTCACTTTTTTTATGTAGTCGTTCCTGTGGCTCAGCGATAAGTCTGAGGGTTTATAACCCTAAAAATTGGATTTCGACATTCACTGTGAGCACAACACAGATAGTCCATTGTGAAGTTTTGTGCTTAATAACAAGCAAATATACAACGTTTTTATACATTTCTATTTTATATCGTTATCTTTATTACAAAGATTGGTTGTGTTTATGTTCAAAGATATAAGAAGATGGTTGATTATGTTCTAACGCTGAGATATTTCATTATAGGGCTGTTTAACGTGTCTTTCGTGCGTTTCATAATTTTCCATTTTACACAAAGTACCCGATGCATGAGATTCATAAATTTCATTAGTAAAATATGGCTTTATTCTGTCCCCCGATAGGTCAGCTGTATACTTTTATGGACTTACAACGTTCAAATCCGGCGTAAGATTCCTTTTAATGGGCAGAGCGCTATTAGCTTATTGTACACCTTTATGCTAACACAAAGAAACAAAGCTTTGAGTTTTTTGATGCCACGAAAATTTTTAACTTCATATGTATATCAAGTTATGAAGTTTTCATTGAGTTTTATATAGTGTCTTTAATTACATAATAATGCACAAGCATGTCGAGTGCAGAGCAGAAAAGCGATTAAAACCCGAAAAAATTTGTATCAAATTCAGAAAATCTCTGTGTTTGTTAATCGCCTTACGTGCAAATCCCCTGTTATTAGAAACTTGAACTGAAAACCTTCATGTTTTGTGCCTTACCTTATACAGAGGTTTAGAATCGAAATGAGGTCCATGTCACTCCATCCGTCCATGCTCTTTCTGACGACCGTGGAACTTGACAGTAACTCTGCTGTATAATTTCCACTGCAAAGGCTCCATTGTAAGATTTCCATAAATCAACTAGTGTACGAAGACGACTGTTTTCCAAAACCCGTTTCAACGGTCCAATCGCACAGATATCCATAGATGACTTGATCAGTATTCTTGAAATATGCGATGGTTGAACGGATATGTTTGTAGAAACAGCTTGTGTACGCGTGAAACGTATCACTTTTTCAGAGGGAGATACTTTTTGATCATGTTGCCTGAGACAGGTGGACGTCTTTTGCCACTTTCCTTTGTGTTTATGGATTCTCATTTTGTTACAAAGACATGTTGAGGCAAAACATGTTTAAAATATCTTTTTCGATGGTCCTGGTGCCCCTAATTGATCCACATTTTTTCCTGTCATGGTGTGATAGTATGAACATATAGAGTCGGTAAAGGCAGTTACATACCATTCCCAGAAACAATCGATTTTCGGTGGAATCACAGTTTCTACGAACGTCCAACCTTTTCCAAATCGTTTTAATGTAACGTGTACTCAATACTCTGTATTTACTCAAGTTTCAGACGTTTTAATTTATGTTTATTAGTATTACGAGTGGAATAAATGTACTGTTAGAAAGAACTTTTTAAATTATTAGTCGTATTCAAGTTGAAATTTTAGTTTGCGTATCAAAATATATATTCTATAATTCTATTTATCTTTATTTAGTGAATTAGCATGAACTTGCACAATGAAAAACAAAAACACCAATCAAATGTTTTCGAATAATTATGTTGGTTGTATTATAAAAACTTCCAGGTATGAAATAAGCAAAATATTATATTAAGCGTAAAAGTTTTGTTTCATATTTAGAGGTCAGGGCGCTTGACTCGCAATCTGAGGGTCGCGGGCTCAAATCCCCTTCCGACTAAACATGCTAGTTCTTTCAGCCGTGGGGGCGTTATAATGTGACAGTCAATCCCACTATTCATTGGTAAAAGACTAGCCAAGAGTTGGCGGTGGGTGATGATGACTAGCTGCCTTCCCTCTAGTCTTTCACTGCTAAGTGAACATTGATTTCTCTTGACACAACAGTCAAATGAATAACTCTTGCACCATGAAAAGAAAGTTTGGTTTGTTTCGGATCTGTATGCAAAACTACATAACAGCTGTCTGCGATTTTCCTTTCTAATTTTCAGCTTAAAGACTAAAGGGAAGGAAACTACTGAAAATACCCACCGCCAACTCTTGGTCTACTCTAATCGAATAGAGGAATTTGAGCATCACTCTTATAATGCATTCACTGCACCAAAGCAACTGGAAGTGAGCCATGGATCTACAGTCCAACAAGCAAACCTCTAGCCGCGAAGAAAAAAAGAAAATTACATTTTATTGTGTTAAAAAAACTAAATTATTTTTAAAAATTAGTAGTATACCATATTTGTGTAAACCATGATCGTCTATTAGTGTGATATAACGATCAGCCATGCAGGAGATGAAGTACAGTTGAACAAAATTGTTGATGGTAGCTTCGGATTATTATTTTTTTTCTATTACTGTTTTCGAAGTCTGAATCAGTAGCTACCGAAACAAGTATTGTATATTTTCTAATATTTATCACCATGGCAATGGGAAACAGTGTAGAATTCTAGTGCTATGATAAAGAAAGCAACCGTTACTTTAATATAAGTTTATTTCTAAATATTCGCAGATAAAAGCATCAATTTCGTAAAAAAAAAAGAAAAATAATAAAAAAAAAATATCTATCTCTGGTAGCTAGGAAAAGCACGCAATTCCTGTATTAGTAAACATAGCAACCAGTTCGTTCTATGTAATGAATAGAATAATATATATGTAGAAATATTATAAGATCAATGACAGGCGTCAAAGCTTCGCTTGTAGTAACGGGTTATCACACTTTTTATTTTATTTTTTTAGTTTCGAGGGTTCAGCAAGAAGAAAATGTCAGTTAAATACCCACGTTTCTCAGAAGTGGTTTGAGCAAGCATGTGATCTCTATAGTCAAAACATGGTATTTTACGTTGGCTGATGTGGAAATAGAATGCTTCAGATGTTCTCGAGCTGATAAATATTGGAATACTATATCTCCTATAACATTTGTAGTTTTTATTATGAGGTTTAATTATTTGTCTTCGTGTTAGGCACATTTATGAAATTATTGCTTATTATATCATTTGCTATTCGAACAATGAACAAGAAACTTTTTGTAAAGAGTTCATGTAAAGCTAAGTTATTAAATAAAACAGAACCATAAAAAACCTAATGAAAGTGGAACGACAATACTTTACGCTAGTATACAATAAAATGATATACTAAAGGTTGTGAGAGCATGTATCAATGATGTGTTAACATCTGCATATTAGTATAAAACGCGAGTCAATAAATAATGTAATACATATTTAACTTCAAGTGAGTTTGAGGTTTGATTGATGTTTATATATATATTTAAGTCTGTTGGAGCGAAACGGTTCTTCATTAGATCTTAATCCCATCTAGTTTTGGAGTTAGCCGCTCGAGTATTTTTATTAACCAAGAGTCATTACACTCGGAATGCTGGCCATGACAGCAATCGTAAAGAGGGAGCATGTTCGATGACGGAGATTCGAACCTGCGACCTGCAGATTGCGAGTCGAGCGCCCTAAGCACTGGCCCATGCAGGCCCAATTGAACTCAACAGTCCTTCATCATAAACTCAAATGTAAGTTAGTGTAACATTTACTTCAGAGTGAAAATATATTGCTGCCCGTAATACGTAATAGGACTTCAGTTAGTGGCAGATATAAGACTTGGATACAATGAGTTTAAAAGAATTGTTTAGGCTATTCCTCGAAATATTGACAAAAATAACATACATCAAGATGTATTAAAATTTACAAGTTAGTTGCCTAAGCAAATATTTTTTAATAATCCCACAAAATGAATTTTGTTTGCTAGGTTTATGAACTTAGATATTGAAATTTTGTTTTTCTTTGTATATACGTGTGGGTGTAGGTGCTACCTAAAGAGTTTTGACGGTTTTACTGTGACAGTAACTTTAAGGTTGTTTTATAGAGCATCATTATAAAATGTTTCCTGATTTGTATATAACAAAAATGGATGAAAACTTTATCATCTTCCTCGAACTAACTCACTTTAATATGTTAGTCCTTGATGCGACAGTGGTAAGTCTACAGTCTTACATTTCTAAAATCCGGGGTTCGATTTCCCGCGGTTTACACAGCAAATAGCCCAAAGCGGCTTTGCTCTGAAAATTAAACAAACTTTAATAGTTTAATATAATTTTATAATTTCACAACATACGAGTTAGACCATAAGATAAACCAAGTTATCGTGTGCTACTAAAGTGTATATAGGATGTAGTGACCTTGCATTTAGTTCAATCCTTGTCTGTCATGGCAGGCGTAGCATTCTGTTACACAAGAACATTCTGAAAGTTAGCAGATTGTGTATCTTCTATAAATTTTAAATAGCGTGATTGTGAAATGCTTGAAATCTAGGCTGATATACATTTATTTACATTTTTATTTACCTTAGTTGAAAGAGAATAATTCTACATTCGTCAAATATTATTTAATCAACAAAATCCTAGTTTATAGTGAATTGTACTTGGCTTATACTTCAAACCAATTTTTACCATAATGGAGCTTTTGAGTGTTATTTCATGAATATTCTGGAATAAAAGAAAATATTTCTGTGTAGTGTGTGCAAGCAGAGCTTTACGGAATACTTCTGATGCTAATACTGTTCAAATAGGATTACAAAACGTATCCTGTAATGAGCTAAGATCTACTATGACACTAATTATTTAGGAGTACTTATTAAGTATGTGAATTAGTACGGAATGTGTTGGAACATACACGATATGCAAACGAGGTTATTTTACTGGATAAAGGTTTCGACTCTTCTATTTTCACAAGAAAGATGTTATAATATTACTCTATTAATGACAGCATCTATCAGAAGCCTGAAAATGCTTACAGATTATGTTTTGGTACTGCTTTTGTTTAGTTCTATCGTCACCTACAATTATAACACACTATTATAATTTAGTTTTTGTTGCTTTCTTTTAGAATGATCAGATTAAATCAACAAATTTTGGTATTTTAGAAAGTGGATGTCCTCATGACATTGTAAAAAGTGAGCTTTCATCTCCGTATTATTTACCATTTCAAATGTTCTATTGGTTCCCACACGACTCTCAATCTGAGGGTCGCGGGTTCAAATCTCCATCTCACCAAACATGCTCACCCTTTCGTTGACGGTGAATCCCACTATTCGTTGGTAAAAGAGTAGCCCAAGAGTTGACGGTAGGTGGTGGTGACTAGCTGCCTTCCCTCTAGTCTTACACTGCTAAATTAGGGACGGCTAGTGCAGATAGCTCTCGTGTAGCTTTGCGTGAAGTTCCAAACAAACCAAACTATTGGTCCATGATGAAACCTGACTCGCATAGAACTATATACAGCCCATAGATTAATCAAATCTTGAAGCTATGTTTCATTTCAAAAGTTTATCATTTGTTTCTTACTTTTTATATATAAATACAATGTGCAGTGAAAAAAAAACAGCTTGGTGGATAAGCTTCCGGAATGAATTTAAGACTAACCATGCTATTAGAACTTATTTCTTTGTGTACATTCAGGATGAAAAAAAAAATCTTGTTTGATCGACAACAACAGGACAGCAATTTATGTTTGACTTTGAAAGAGAACATGAGCAGAATCCTTAAGTTTTTATAGGGTTTCTATATATTTTTATTCTCTTTAATCCTGAGACCAACTATAAGTAGTCACAACTTCGTAAAACTCACATTCTAACCAACAAATAAAACATTTAGCTTTACGTTTTTCTTTATTCTTACTGATATGAAGTTTCCTAAAAGATCCAACCAGTAATGCTAAAGTTTACTTCTTCTTCTGTATTCTTGTTTGATGCAAGCACCGTGGGAAAATAAGAGAAAAAAAACTGTTAATGTTTGTGTTGTGAAGTATACATTTTGTTTTCCCCCTTAAGCCTATTGTATTCACACAAGTAATATGCAAACGTAAACAGAGAAAAAAACACGCATATAAACGATGCACAGAAAATGACCACATATAACGTATTATCGTGTGGAAAAGATGAGGACTTGTATATATATACACAGCTTATTTGATGTACTTCACATGACTTAAATGTTCTAACAATATTTATTTTTAAAAAGATATATTAGATTTGAAAAGCCTGTTTTTATGGAAAATTAACTAGCGTTCATTAAGTTAAGCGTTTTTCAAGAAAATGAGTAACTTAAAATGACGTGAGTTCATTTATCTGTTTCACTAGATATTTATTCAACTTCAATGCACCTGAAAAGGTTAGTTTGTTGAATTTCGCCTTAAGCTACTCGAAGGCTATCTGCACTAGCCGTTCCTAATTTAGAAGTGATAGATTAGAGGGAAGGCAGTCAGTCAAAACTACTCACTACCAACTGTTGGGCTACTCTTTACGTTCGGTGAAGGGGTTCGAACCCGCGACCCGCAGATTCGGAATTGAGTACTCTAACTAATAAAATAACCAGAATAAAATAGTCTAATTTTTAACAAGTTAAACTTTAGTTGCGATTTATGCTTATACATACATATTTATACACTATTAATGTAAAAAAAGAGTTTAGTATGTTCCAGCTAGATATAACGTTACTCTTTTGTAATTTTACAGTAAATGATATGAGCTTAAAATAGTTGAAGACCAACAGGAAAGCGGTATTACAGACTCAGACCTTTGGATGACATTATTGTGTTAGGCACTTCATCATAGCTTTGGTGATTAAGTCCCATGTGTTTAACACGGTATTACAGACTCAACCCTATGGATGACATTATTATGTTAGGCACTTCATCATAGCCTTGGTGATTAAATCCCATGTGTTTAACACGGTATTACAGACTCAGACCTTTGGATGACATTATTGTGTTAGGCACTTCATCATAGCTTTGGTGATTAAGTCCCATGTGTTTAACACGGTATTACAGACTCAAACCTATGGATGACATTATTGTGTTAGGCACTTCATCATAGCTTTGGTGATTAAGTCCCATGTGTTTAACACGGTATTACAGACTCAGACCTTTGGATGACATTATTGTGCTAGGCACTTCATCATAGCTTTGGTGATTAAGTCGCATGTGTTTAACACGGTATTACAGACTCAAACCTATGGATGACATTATGGTGTTAGGCACTTCATCATAGCTTTAGTGATTAAGTCCCATTTGTTTAACACGGTATTACAGCCTCAAACCTATGGATGACATTATTGTGTTAGGCACTTCATCATAGCTTTGGTGATTAAGTCCCATGTGTTCAACACGGTATTATAGACTCCCTCTATTAAATCTGGCGTAATTTAACTCGTTAGATTGGCGTACGTGAATGCAGACATTTTTGTTACGTCAGTAGCGTAGACACATCACAGGCTTCCGGTATAAATCTACGAAACGTGACGTAAAATTACAGAATATCTGTAAAATGTAATGTTCCATCGTTTCAAATATATTTTTTTATAATGCACAATGATCATATAGAAAGAATTTTGAGAACTAAATGGGCTTATTTATTTGTGTACAAAGACTAAAAACTATATAACATCGAAAAGGCCGTGTGTTCAAGCACAAGTGGATCTCTTCTATTGGTGTGAACTAAAAGATATGTTATAAACTGGCTTTTTCTATATGTTTGTTTTTACTTTATCCCCTCTCTCTCTCTGGGTATCCTTCAATGTTGAGAGATGACTTTCTCATAGCGTGAAGGAATTCGATTTTCTCTCCATATTGAAGTGTCATGGCTCACTACTAGTGTACAAACAAAAGATATTGAAGTGTCGCGGCTCACTACTAGTGTACAAACAAAATATGTTGCTGTTTTGTGCCAGATCCTCACAAAAAAAACAACAACGTCAGAGAAAATACCATTAAAAAGATACTATATTTACTAAGCGGACAAATGAAACATTGATTCCTGCGAGAGGTACGACTAAACAAATATATGTTCACCATATCACTTTTGAAAACATAAAGTATTAGGCCTCGGTTAAATGTGAGATCCCATTACCAACTGAAAACGATTTTATTTTTCATTGTTCGTTTAAGATCATTTTTCCGTTTGGGGGTGTGAGTGTGACAAGAATATTTTTCTTTGTGGAGTTTCCAAATACTTCTGTTTCTTCACCTACGTGCTTCGTATGCATTTATAGATACAGTTTTCAAATTGAACACAGCATAGATAGAAAGACCACGGTGCAGCTTTATGATTAACAAAAGACAACAATATAACAATATAATTCTTCAATTCTTTGGATTCGTTGACATTTCCTCAAATTTTAATTTTTATGAATAACTTAATAAACAATTTTAGATGAGGTAATGAGAAGAATTACGCATCTAGTCGGTTTAAAAAAAAGAATTAGTTTCTTTTTTATTCTCATTGGAATATATGTTTTTATAATTATTTGAAAATTAGCTCAAGGTATTGCGCTTAAAAATTCGTACTTATATATTCACTCATTACTTTTGACAATTTGTATTCTCAAAAATATTAATGATGTAATTAAGTACACCTGTTCATATTATACATCCTTTTTTTTCAAGTCGTTTAACTAAGTCTGGAATAACTTCAGTTGTAGTCTTTGAGAGCAGATGGTAGTATTTTAGGTTTTAGGCTTTCTTTTATTTTTACGATCCCTTTTTTCATGAATTATATGTTAAAACTAGCAATTTTTTAATCTTCTATTTCTTAAATTTCAGAGTAAAGTGAAAACAAATGATGGATATCAGAATAGCTATGACTAGATATCAATGTATGAGTGATCTAAGGCTGTAGCTTAGTGAATATCCCGATATGCATAGATAGATAGATAGACACTTACAGAAAGATAAACCCAAAGAAAAATCGATATAAATACATAGTAGTAGAGTGATAAGTACACAAAAAAGTGAAATATTCTTAGACGAACAGGGAGACAGATAGGTATAGAAAAAAAGGGAAATATTCTTAGACGA
>NW_013665742.1:503517-504222 GCF_000517525.1 Limulus polyphemus
TATATATATATATATATATATATATGCTAATACTTGTTCGTAAGGCTTACCAAATTACCTGTTAAGTTACGTTCGTTTATCGTATTTTATAGTGAGAAATCTTAAGTTGTTATTTGCATAAGTTCTTGGTGGTGCTGAACGTTTCAAACTAATAATAACTGGATAAGCACAATGTAGTGGGTGTGGAGCAAAAGCAAATCTTAACAAGACAGTATACCCATGTAAAAAAAAAATAAATCTTCCCAACAAAGTATGTTGAACTAACGAATAGTTTTACAGGCCATCATAAAACCACATAAAATATTACGTTTCACAAATATGGTACATAAAAGACCCTCTTACCATTAATATCTAGATGAAGAGCCATATATTCTGTCTTATCTTCCGGGTGAAAAAAAAATACAATTTGGTATAGATAAAAAAATATCTATATCATATGTAATAGCCCTATAAAGCCTATAAACATAACATTTTCCACCAAAGACCTAATTAGGCTGATAGGAGATGACATAGCCCGAAAACTGCAGTTCTTATCTGATTAAGGTTATTCAATATAACAAAAAGTGTATCATATCTGTTTGACGTGAAACTTCATGTATATGCATGAAGGTTTGTTTGTTTAGAATTTCGCGCAAAGCTACACGAGGGCTGTCTGCGCTAGCCGTCCCTAATTTAGCAGTGTAGGACTAAAGGGAAGGCAGCTAG
>NW_013665742.1:505235-507240 GCF_000517525.1 Limulus polyphemus
ATAGTCAACTTTCTTTTGATCAGAAACTCTTTTATAATGATCAAACTCATAAAGTTTTAGTCATTTATCTATTGTAGCGATTATGTTCATAAAATATCTGTAATAACTCATTATGGTTCTCATCTATGAAAGTAACTATTAAAATGTTAGTAGACCGTTTGTTTGCTTTCTAGTGCAAAGCCATACTAGGCTATTTGTTGTATCAGCCACGAGGAATCGAACCCCGGATTTTAGCGTTGTAATTCATAAACTTACTGTAGACCCACCGGGGGGAACATTAATAGACCGATGATAAGACACGTAAAACAGACTTGTATAAAAAAAAAAGGTATTATACTATATTAACATTAAGTATTGGGACAGTACATTTTGAGAAAGTTGGACGTCATATCACGCCGCCAGGACTTTCTTTTAATAAAGAGTGAGTTCATCTTTGGACTATTTTTCTCACATTTGTCAACAGCCACTGGCGCACATCTCATTCAGTAGATCGATACTTCTATTGTAGCTCCAACTGTAGTGAGATTTCGGATATTTGTCCTTCTGTTTCCTTGGTGGTGTTCAAAATAACATGGATCTCTTAACTATTATTAGTGAGACTAAGTCTAAAACAGATCTACGTTATTTTCCTACTATTACAGTCGTTAATTAAATAACTGGACAACACAGCAATATCAAAATTGTTATTCATTTTATCGTCCATCTGAAACAGCGGGATTTATGTTATCTATATCATGGATTTACCTAACCATTTTCCAACCAATAATTATTTTCCCTTTCAAGGTTCGTTATCTTATGGTGTACCTTGAATCAAACTTGAAGTTCGTAGCAGTCACTTACTTTCAAAAACCTTATGCACCAGTAACAATAGTATGCTGAATTGTTCTTTCGCAATATATGTTTATCAGTAAAGTATAGTTCAATAGCGAGCTTTCAGCCATGTTTTTAGGATTGTCTGTAGGTCGATTCAGTGTTTTACTAGTAGACACAGAAATTAATACTATTTTTATAAAAAAAAATATGTTTGAATTTATTATGGTTAAAAGGTTTATCAAGTGGTCAAAAACCAGTGTCGGAAAAGCTTAATTTTTCTATTAATTACAATAATTTTGACTTTTATATTCACATTTTCAGTATATAGTTTTGAGTAGTATTGAATTAATATAAGAAGAACTGTCTTTGTTTCTTGAAATAAATATGTAAACAATTAGCGCTTACTTGTGTTTCCAGTATTGAGCTTTCTTTGTGATTCGAAGTTTCGTTTTATCCAGCGCATGTATTTATGTATATAGATCCCCCCCCAGTGGCACAGCGGTATCTCTGCGGACTTACAACGCTAGAATCCGGGTTTCGATACCCGTGGTGGGCAGAGCACAGACAGCCCATTGTGTTGCTTTGTGCTTAACTTCAAACAAACAATGTATATAGAATTAACTGCCTTTGTCAACAACCTGTTTACTAGAATCATCACAAATGTCTGGAGAGTAGAATTGGTATCCCATGGTAATTAACTTACTGTATGTTTTCATACTAAGGTTGATTTAGATGCTAGAATAGTGTGTACGTTGGGAAAGAACGAAACCTGGGTGATGCTAAAATCATTTCCTTTGTGTAAAGATGTCATGTTTTTAAGTCAAGTTCATCACATGACTTTGTCTTTCGAAGTCATCAGTGGCGCCCTCTATACATTGGTTTTCTAATCAAACTGATGAACTGTTGCGAAAAATCAAACATAATTTCCTGTGACATGGTTTTCGTATGTTCCCTCAATGTCTGTAATAACTGAAAATATAGTTGTTGTTTTTTTACATGTTCTAAGGTTATCTGCTAAGGAAATGGAAATATATTTTCATATACTTTCATGAAATGTTCTGTTGTTTTCTTTTTTATCGTTGTCTGTTGTTTATAAGATATTTCTATACAGTTTCCCATTTAGTATTTTTTTATTGTATTCAAGAAAATATATTTTGTAATATCTTTTAACTGATCTTTACTGGCCAGATGA
>NW_013665742.1:507690-530514 GCF_000517525.1 Limulus polyphemus
TAGGGACGGCTAGCGCAGATAGCCCTCGTGTAGCTTTGCGCGAAATTCAAAACAAACAAACAAACTTACGCCTTCGTAATGCCGTTTGGTTCAAGTGTTTAATGCCCTAAGCCCCTAAGTGGCACAGTGGTATGTATACGGACTTACGACACTAGAAACTTTTTTTCGATACCCTTGGTGGGCAGAGCACGTATAACCCATTGTGTAGCTTTGTGTTTAACTACAAACAAACGTTAATGCCCTAATTCCATTTTTGGAACTGAGAAACTATGTTTTCACATTTATTCTTGGTGTTGTCTGCCGCAGTTGTGAATTTATATTTTTCTTCAAAAATATGCGTTTTTAAACTTTACATCTATATTTATGCATCTCGTGAAGAGGTTTTTGTAGTTGTGTAAAATATTTGTTCTGCGTCTGCTTATCGACTTTAAGCCCTGTCATTTGTTCATTAAATCGATATGTTAATAAGATTGCTTGACGCCTAGTTTCTTGGAATTATGGTGAACCTAGCATGGTTTAACGTATTCGTTAGATGTTCTAATGACAGATTTGCGTTATGTTGTTCATCACCTTTCGAAATAGCTCAATCATGGAATATGAAATGACTGTAGTCGGCATCGCGCTTGCTTATTCTCGTCAATACATAGTTGCACATTGTTTTTATTCGTAACTAACGGTTTTAACTCGTCTGTGAGTTTATAGATTATAGCGAATGCACACGGTGTCGTTCACAGTTTCCTGTGATTTAAATTCCAAACATTGGAGCTTTGGTGGCGTTTGAGCTTGAAACGAAAACTTAAGCTTGATACTGACAAAATACTGTATATTTATATGACTCTGTGAAATATAGGTGTCAAAGATATAATTATTTAATCATGTGACCAAATTGAGAAACATGTCCACAATATCATATAAAAGGTATTCAGCGTGAATATCTCTGTGTGATATATATATATATATACTAGATTAAGAGTAACAAATACTTTTATTTCTTGCATTGGAAGTTAATATGTCATGCTGTGTTGTAGCCAACAGAGTGCATAATTCTTCTCGTGATTCATGGAATGCGCACGTTTTACTGACGTCACAACAGTACAAACTGTAACGTTAAGCGTCCCTTATGTGAACTGACTGACTGACTGACAGACAACACACTACTGTATATTGGTGCGAGTGGTTAAAATAGATGACCTCTTCAGGCGGCCTTCAGCCCTCTATTCGGGGAAATCACTTTCAAAAAGTAAATGTAAAGTAGAGAAAATATCAGTTTAATAAGACATTCTAAATTATTAGATTAAAATCTTAGATCTCGATGTCATCTGTTACTTGTAATGTTGTCCATTTACGAGTAGCAGTACAACGATATGTATAGACATTTACAAGAGGATGTTTTATTATATTTTATATTGTTTATAAAACAAGCATTATCTTTCTTTTAGGGATAAAAACCATATAGCCTTTAGTAAGCTGAGTTTATTTAGCAGATTAGTTCACTGTTTTTAGGAGATTACGCATAGGAATCTAACGCGTGTTGAGGGAGGGAAGTTTGTTTGTGTTTTGTGTTAAGAACAAAGCTACTCAATGAGTTACCTGTGCTCTGAACAGAGTGCGTATTGAAACTAAATTTTTAGCGTTATAAGCCTACATATTTGTCGCAGAGCTACCAAGGGACGAGGGAGGTGGAGAAGTAAAACAAACTTAAACCACGTCAACCGTATGCGATTACTTATAAATGAAATTATAAGCCTACATATTTATCGCTGAGCTACCAAGGGACGAGTGGGGTGGAGAAGTAAAACAAACTTAAACCACGTCAACCGTATGCGATTACTTATAAATGAAATAGCAAGATTTTTTGTTTAAATCTGCAATGTTTGAGCAATAGAATTTAGTGAGCGAAAAAGAAAAGGTAATTTCTAAACTCTTAATATCCACTGCTTTATTTATTCAACTAGATTTAAGTGAACTGCTGGAGTCACAAATTAGCTTCCTTTTTATTAACCCTGTCAGATCCAGACTCACTTTAAAGCGCTATATATCCATCAATCAGTGTTTATACGTATGCAGTCTACATGCCTCAAGTGGTATATGATGGATTTCACTAAACTTCGTGCAGTAATGAAAAACGTGAACGCTAAAGATGTCTAACATCTGTTGAAATAATCCGAACATCAAATTATCTTTAATAAAGCATCATATTAATTTCTTGTGAAACTTGATTGTCAGTGGATAGTGAAATTACTATATAAGCTACATATTACATGTATGTTGTACGTTAGGGACGTGGACGAAAACCTTGTCACTTATAATATAAACATTTCATCTATATGGTGATAACACTTAAATCAATTTATTACACTATAATAACAGCTGTAACCTTTCTTAATCACAGTGTATTCATTGTTGCGCTTGTCCATATCTTAAAACCTTTCAACCTTCTTTACATGTCAGCGAAGTTAGACTACAACTTATCATATCACACGCACTTTTATCACAGTTCAGTTTTTAGTTTTTGTTTCTCTGTCTGTGGTTACCCACTACAGGTATCGACCACCGATTTTTAGCATCAGAATCCCTCGGGCACACCGCTGAGTCATTGGGGGGGGGGCAGTTTTTTGGTACAATAATATTTAGTTAAATGTATTATTTTCATAATAACGACCAGAAAATCATTAACAAATTATTACTTTTCTTACACGGATTTCTATCATTGTGGACTATTTGAAATTGTTAGGACTTTATTTACTTGATCCCTTATCTTATTAAATTTTCTCATTCCCAACAGATTTTTTTTTTAATCCTTTAGTTGTTCTTTGTAATTTAAGTAAGTCCTCCATATCTTAGGGATTGAAAACACTTGTAGGCCACGATATTTATAACATCTTAGGGATTGAAAACACTTGTAGGCCATGATATTTATAACGATCCAAATAAACATGAAATAATGGTAAAAAATATATATAATATATTTAAACTTGCCTTGAGATATCTAAAGATAAATGGTTATACGTGTAATTATTCCTTTGATGTTTATTTTAGACAAGTTCAAAATATTCTGATCCTATGTAAACTGTCATCGTTAGTTGTTGTTTTTTTTGAATGAAACATCGAAATGAGTTTAAAATGCCGTAAAAACATGAACTGACCGAAATAAAAGTTTTTATTGTGTAACAAGGTGAAAAATATAAGAACTATTATCATTAAATTCTTTGAAAACAACACTTTATTGTAGAAAGAGGTATACATTATAGAGAAAATGTAACACATCTATAAGATAATCCATAAGATATACACGTAAAGAGGTACTGCTATTGAAAACCTTTAATTGGTGTGCGAAGATTAAAATTATTGTTTTATGTTTTAATTTCTAAGTTCCAACTGTTTTTTTCTGGAAATTTAAATTGCATGTTAATTTGATACTACACGTTATTTTTTGATCATAGTAGACTCGCAAGTGAATGAAAGGAAACTGTGTAAGCAAACTTAATATTAAATTATTAAGCTTCATTAACAACTTTATGTAAATAATCTTCAAGCGATCAAAAATATATATAAAGAAATTATGATATAATAAAGCTTTGACTTTAATTCGATAAAAACGACAAATATAAAAGGAAACAAAATGTAATAATTTAAAAAGTCATGGCAAACCTCTTAACATTTTGTCAAAATCATCACCTAGGGAAAAATTGAAATAAATACTCTAGAGCAAATAATCATTGTTAAGTTTTAATTCAACTACTTAATTCTATATTTCTCTTGTCAGTTTGCACCTAACGTTAGTTTAAAGATCCAACAGTCTCGGAGAAATAATAAAAATACTTTGGATTCATGAGTGTTAACATTCCTTTCTTTTGTTCAACTGGAATTTATTTGTATACTTACAACAGCTTGTTATTTTTCTAGTTCACTGACTAGAATGACAATGACCCTATAACGACATATATATGTACACACATTACACTATGGAAACTCGGCACCTATATCATATACAGTAATCTCACTTTTCATTACTCACATATTAAAAGAATGACTGCGTCAACGGATGGCTACACCAAAATATTGCAAATATTTCAAGAACCAAAATTCTGAGGTCCATCAGTCTCAGACCGGAAGATTTGCTGGTAGGGTCATCTGTAATAGAAGCAGATAACATAATGATTGGAAACACTCACAAATCTTCTATTGCAACATTCTGATAATCATGCCAATGATTTATGTCATTTCATACATTGTATAGGTACTTTTCCATTACACTTGACTCAAATGGCAATATAATAAAGAAAACATAAAAGTTTTATTACGATTCTTTTCTGGTCTAAATCGATCCAATAAAGCTATTATAAAAGATCCCTCTGGGTAAAATATTTTATCGGGTACCTAGACAAAAAATCGTTAGTGATACATAAATGCAATATACTGATAATGATGCCTAGCAACCAAAGTTTGCAAGAAACTTCACCACTTAGTGCAAGAAACTAAAATACTACGGAGTTTTCGTTATAAAATTTGTCATTTCATATATAGGGCATTTATTTATTTTTCTATTGTTTTAGTTGTAATAAAAAAACTCTTTATAGATGATAAACCTCAATAATGTTTGAAAGAAAAAAGTCTTAACAAGTCGCAACATTTATGTGTGTGTATATATACATATATATGGCGTAGCTTCTATATGGGTAGTAACAGCATGTGGTAACGAAAGGTGATTCATCGAGACGTTTCGGGTAACTTACTTTTCTGGTTTGAATCTGTAGTTGATCATTGGTGTTTCATATCACCTAATTGACGAATTGTCTTTATCTTCCTCCCAAATAGGTGTCTGGCAGACGTTTGAATTTAGTACCTCTATTAACTGTAGCTCCGTCATTGGTTTGTAACATTTACGTATGTAACAGATATTGGTAGTGGGTACATGTACGAATATATGAGGTGGCCAGGCGAACCTCTGAGAAAAATGTTGACTCGTGGACCTCGGATAGAGCTAGAAAGTATTTCAATCCTTGTTTGTGTCAAATATCATTCAGAAGATGGAACCAAAGATTGCTGAATTCACTCCAAGGTGGCCAGGTGGTTAGGGAGCTCGACTCGCAATCAGCAGGTCGCGGGTTCGAATCCCCGTCCCACCAAACATACTCGCCCTTTCAGCCGCGGGGGCGTTATAATGTGACGGCCAATCCCAATATCCGTTGGTAAAAAAATAGTAGACCAGGAGTTGGTGGTGGGTGGTGATGACTAGCTGCCTTCCCTCTAGTCTTACACTGCTTTAAATTAGGGACGGCTAGCGCAGGTAGCCCTCGTGTAGCTTTGCGTGAAATTCAAACCAAACCAATCACTCCAAGATCTCTGTTCAGGCTTGCTTATTTCATATTGATATATAACGATTCTTTGTTTTCATTACCAGTGTTGCTTTTAGTCAAGAATCTTGTAGCTGTTCTAGTCTATCCTTTGTCCCGTTTGTACAGAATTATCTGTCTAATAGCTGTATTTTGTGGTTTCATGAATCTAGTGTAGTTTCGGTGTTCTTTGAGTCGGGCATCAAAGTGTCTACCAGTATTTCCAATGTAGGATTCAATGCAAGATTAGAGGATTTCATAAATAATACATCCGTGGAGATAGAAAGATGGTTTCTTTATAAAGTGAGTTAAAATCGAGCAAAGGGTTTTCCCAAAATTTTCATCTGATGTTAACATTGAAATTTTGAACAGTTTGTTTTAGCGTCTCATCAAAGTTCGGAATACAAGGAAAGTAAATAGTGTGATGATTTTTGTTGTTGTGATATTTCTATTGGTTTGTTTCTCTTCCAAGGACTAAAAGATTAAATACATTCGGTAACTGTGTCTTTGGAAGTTTTAATGATATATTGTCGTTACGATTTCATGTTTTTATCACACATGGATTTGCCACTTTTGTCTAGTGTCTTGATGATACCACGTTTGGTACCAGGTGGATGGCAGGATCGGAAATTGAGAAAAGGTAGAATGGTTGCCTTAATTTTCAATGCGTTTTCACCAGTTAAGATTAATGTTTTATAGTACATATCATTTTTTTTGCCAAAACAAAAATTTCATATAGACCTATCTTTAGATATTGAAAAGATGCATTTCTTGTGTTTTGGAGCCGTTTTCGTATAAGGCTGGATAAAACGGCCCCTCAAAATGGGTTAAATTGACTACCATTGAACTCGTAACAGATGTAAATGAAAATGAATACTGCATTTAGCAAATTCATCTAAATCATCATTTAAATGCGCCCTCCACGGAATAAGAGGGATGTGCGCCATGCGCGATTTGCGCATTATCTAAGATATAAACTAATGACATACATTGCGGCTCAAGCCTATGACGAAAATGTAGGTCATTATCGTGGACTAAGATGACCTAAGCCATCCATAGTGAAACAATCAATCATGTGTTATAAAAACACCGACGAACTTGAACTGTTTAATTTTACAACATATATGGCTAACAATAATTCTTCATTGTATTTAATCAACAAAGTGAACTGCCCTGAAGTATCTTCTTTGTAACCATAAAAGATCAAAGTGTTTAAGATAGATCAAGGTTGTTTAAAAAAGACCGAATTTGAGCTTTGACAATTCATATTCACGTCAGATCGACATTTTATTTATGATGAACAATAGTTACATATAGTTTACAGTTTTACGAAAGGGAATCATCTGATCTGATTTTTCCTATATGTGAAACTGGCACTGAGTGGTCGCGTCAGATGAGATGTTAAGTAGTTTAGGTTACTTTCTTCGCTTGATATTCAATATTTCAATACAATAGGAACATGCGTGAATATCATCTCTAGGATAATAAAATACACAAAAGTACTAACTAGGCTCAGTGAATGTGTAGCAATTCAAAAACTATTGCTTAAGAGAGGTAGCCATACCAATAGGCTGAAAAGGACGAGGAAAGCTGGATGATCGTGATTTTTGTAGATGAATCCAAATGTTAATTGTTTGCCAACAATCATCGAGAGTTTGTTTGATGGCAGAGAGGATCAAGATCGACAGATAATATTTACAGAGAAATATGTAAGGGGACTAATACAAGAATGAGCTATATCTCAGTCAATGGTGTTTGAGATCTGCACAAAATTGATAACATCCTGACTGCTGAAAGATACAAACATATTATTATCTGTCAGAAACAAAACCTGTTGGACAGAGATTTATCTTCCATCAAGATTGTGATCCCAGTAATGCCGCAAATGTAGTAAAAGTATGCCTGGAATGAAAAAGAAACCAAGGAACACTCGCAACTATGGCTTGGCCTGCACCACGTCCCGACATGAATGTTATTAAGGCTGAACGGACTTGTATGGAAACTGAGATGGTAAATGGCAGCCAAACAACTTGATTGAAGTGTGTGAATTAATGAATGGTATTTGGAACAATATTTCACGATCATATATTGATAAACTTGTGCTGATAGTATAAAACAACATGCTGCACTGCTATGCTTAAAGAAAATATTAAATTATAGCGCACTGTAAAATGTGTTTGTGTATAAAAATATTGTGCTAATAATAAATTTACCACAGGTGCAATCAGTTATCTATTGTTTGTGACTTCTGTATGCGTATCACCTATGTTTTCAATAATTATTTACAATGATGTTTTTACGGTTGTAAGCAATTACGATGTCAAAACTGCGTCAATTCTACTTTAAAATAATAATAAACATACTAGTGTTTAACAACAAACACTCACGCGATTATGAAAACTGGACTTTGTAACTTAGCCTATTTTATTGGCAAGCACAAATACAACACACACACATAAAAAAAACAACAACTAAAAATTGAATTAGTAAATGATTGCCTTTAAGTTATAGTCTCCTAATGGGACAGCGGTAAGTTTACAGACTTAAAACACTAAAAACTGAAGTTTGATTCCCCATGGAGGACACAGAGGATAGTCCCATGTAGTTTTACTCTAAAACAAACAACCAAAAATTTTGTAATAATATTTCCAAATAGTAATACACATATTTTTCATGTGGCCAGTTTGTATTGTATACATAACAAGACACAAGAGTTTGAAGTAAAAAGTTACATTGCTGTCATGTGTATATTATTTAGGTAGAATAATGTATGTAGTTATTATCTGTGAATGTGACTAGTTAAATGAACACACATAAACATGATCGTAACTACAATATTAAATCCTGAAGTTCTCAAGTTTCAATTCCTCATGAACAAGTTTGTAACTAAATCTTAAACTTTCTGTTTTGGATAAATAATAAATCACCATCTCTTCAAAAAAGTACAATTCAAAACGTAGCTTAGCGAGTACAGCTACTTTTATTTGTACATGTATTTGTTGCTATATTTTTATTAGTTTTGTGGTATATAATTGTTAAAGACAATTAGAGTTAGAAAAACAGTTGGTGTAATACACAAGTTTCCGGTGTTGTACTGCTGAACAATATTCTTATCAATATTGTTGTGTAGAACAAATAGACAATTATTTTATGACTAAAGAAAGTTTTAGCCTTGTACATTAAGATCGGGTCTGGTAATCAAGTACTCAACTCGAAATTTGGGGGTCGTGAGCTCGAATCCCAGTCACTGAACGTGCTTATTCTTTATAGATGCTGATTGGGCAAGCCAGCCGGATGTAAAAATTCTTGGCTTATAAAAATATCAGCCGACCTTAAACTAGTTGAAATTAAGATCGTAACTGAAAAAAAGGAAAATAAAACATGTTAAGATCGAGGAATGTCTTTTATTATCCATTGATTTCCGAAGGTTCGTTTGTTTGCTGTTAAGATCAAAGCTATACAATGGGCTATCTGTGTATAGCTGTCTTTAGTTTTAAACTGACAGAGAAGAGGGAAGGCAGCTAGTGAAAAGCGCCCACTGATAACTCTAGAGCCAGCTATTATCTAACCGATTAGTGGGATTTGACTGTCACTTTTGTAGCGTGCCCACGACCCCAAAGGTCTGGGGGGAGCGTATTTGCAGCAATTGACAACGAACAATAAGACCTAGGATCCTCCGTCTAAGCTAGCCACTATACTTCGCCATTTTTAAAAGAAAACGTCTACGCAAAGTAAAATGTATTTCAAGCTTCACTGATAAAATTTTAGACTATTGATGTTGTACAGGATGTTTTCAAGTATTCTGCTGAATTGTGCGTTTGTTGTTTTAAAAATAAATCTTTTCAAATTCTATATACCATTTATACACTGAAACCAAACGGCTGGATAAAACTACAAATCTAGTGTTATGATTACAGACTTTGACGGCACAGTTCAAGATAGCTAGTTATAATAATACAAGTGCTGAAAGACCAATGAAAAATATTAAACATTGAACTCTATAATCATCCAATTAACAATGAAATCGTGTAAATTGATGAAACTTACTGAATTAACGCATTGGACAAAAGGTAACAACATATGGCCAGTTATCAATCAATGTTAATGTATTACAACATCAATGCTCTTTTACCAGTTTTATTTATATGGTGCTTGGCTGATTTACAATAATGCTTTGGAAAAATGGATTAAAATGCAATATAGTGGACGCATGCACAGAAATCGTAGTTTTTATAAATGAAGTAATCTTACCAGGGTAGTGAAACAACCTTCTCTCCATCACGAACTTGGTTCCGTTGATGGTAATTACACATTCAAATACTGTCGGCTCATTTCGAGACAAATGAGTAATTTTCAATGATTTCATAATTTTCACATTATAACCATTATAAGGATCCCGAGAAAGGGTTTGGACCACATCAATTGTCAAGTCCTGTAGCTTCTCCGTGGAAGTAGTCTTGTATAACTTCAGTTGTGGATCTGGAAAAACTCCTTCAGCTTCACACTGAAGGCGGAGTTCATCCTTCTCCTCATAGCTTAGTTTGAAACCAAATTCTTTCGGAGGCGCTGTAGAAAAAGTAGAGATTTACTGAACTATGTAATAAGTAGCATACTGTACTGGTTTAGTAATGTAAAATAAATATGTTCAAAATATATTGATATTTAAGAGATACTGTATGAAAAAGGCAATGGATTAAACTATTCTAGTTTTCCTAGCGAACGTAGCTGTTTCGTTATGCATACTTTCATTATGAATATGTTGACCTGAATTGTGTATTAATGACAATCCTAGGGGTTGCGTCGATAGATGCTGATCTTCCCATATGACGGCCAGTTGTCTCGCGGGAGGTAGAAAAGGTTTTTTTTTTTACCTTTGTTACCAGTAGCCTTCTGGTTGAATACTGTACTATTGATTACCCATCTTTGGATTTTTACAGCTACACCATATGGAACTTTGTCTTCCAGCAGTCTCTTTACCTCAGAATGTTGATGAAGGCTTTTCACAGTTGATGTTTTTCGCCTTACTAGTGTTTTACTCCTTGTATAGTGTGGCACATACATCTAGATAAGATGTTCTTGACATCTAGACGTTTTGCTTTCAGCCATCCATCTGGTGACCAACCACCCTGAATTTAATTCAGTACTGCCATCAGTCACTCGTTAATATTGCGTTGATGATAATACCTAGTTTTAGTTGGTTGCTTTCACAATTGCAGAAGAAAGCTTGCTTTATGGCTTTAAGCTCCATCCTTGTACCGCTAGCAGGAAATTTGAATGCTTTACCGACCTTATTCAGAATGTTTCTGCTCCGCAAGACTATGAATATCCAACCAGCACTCTCTTTGTCTCTGCTGTGGAGACCAACCGTGGCTATGATGGCAGATGACTGACCACCACGATCTTTAAAAAGTGCATACAGGCTTTTTTTGCTTCACCCTTTGACCAATATCTGAATTTTTCTTTTCGGCTAATTTCCGGAGATTCCATTGGCGCTAGATTTATTCTACATTGAGGGAATCTGAGATCTGGTGGTAATGTATCTCAGTGATGGTTGTATAACACTGCTCCACCCACGACTGACTGTGTCCTGAGTCGCCTTTTAGTCAGTGTCCTGCTTGGATGGTGTCTGTTTTGGAGCTGGGATGTCTTAATTGCAATGGGCAGTGACTCGATGATAGTAACTAAACTTCAAGGACTATTAATAGTTTTGCTGTTGATACTCTGCGATGGTGCTGAGACTCTTTAGGTGTTATACAGGTTTGATGTGGTGGTTGAAGTACATCCCGTCACCTGTCTTAAGCAACTATTTTGTATCTTCTCAATCTTGTCTAGCTGCGTAGCCTTTATAATGATGATCGATAGTGTATAATTCAGGATGAAAAGATAAGACTTTGGAATAGTATAAGCAGGTGACGTTCTTCAGGTTTATTTCTTGCTGCAACTGTCAATACCTCGCTAACTTTGGTAGCTCTGGTTACCGTGATGTTGATGTCACTCTCAAAGATTAGCTTAAGTAGTTTGGTGTTTCTTCCAGTGATAGTAGTGAACTTGTAAATATTTTTAACGGACAAGTTAAGATAGCTTAATAATGTTAATAAAATAAACTGAAATACATGGAGTATATGATATAACGAATATAAGAAATTAATGATAATGCAAGTATTTTTATTCATAGAAAAGTGATAACAATATATTATTTTGTTGAGATGAAAAACTTTAAAATGTTTTAAAATATCACCTGTTAGACTCACACATAATTAATTTATTAGTAGCAGTTACTTCGCCTTTCTTCTACGTTTCGAAGGCCGAAACTCACCATTTGCCAAGTAATTGTTCTGGTATATAAATAATAAAATAGCTTAGTAAAGTTGCCTTAAATGTAACATTTTTATATTATAAACACAGACAATGCTCTGGACCAGTATTTGGGTTAATTTTGGTATATAATATACATGCACAGACAACGTTACGAAACTCTGAGAATAAACAGAAATAATTCGTTGTACAATTATAAAGTAAGACAGAAAATGTGGGCAAGACAGAAGATTAGTTAAATACATAATGCAATTTTATAATTAAGCACGCTTTAAGATCAGACTTTCTCCTTTGTTAACTTTATCCATATTATGAGAGTGTTGTTTTCAAAGTGTGGTAACGCAAGTGACAGCTGCTAATTATCTTTGCCTTGAGCATGTTGATGAATTAATGGACTTTAGTGATTAATACCATGAGGAAAATTACGGTTATTATCTTTAAATATAGTTTACGGATTGCACAGATAAACGTATCCATACTGAAAAGTTTTCAGTGAAATGAAGAAAAATATTATAGATTTATTTACAGCTCTAACATTGATAGTGAAATTCAAGAGAAGATAAAAAATGGCCTTGCAACACTTAAAACGGCTCATAAGCTATCGTATATCTTCTCATAAAGACGAACAACCTAAGAAAAACAACGTCATGTAATTAGGTGATTGTTCACACATTAGAGATAGAACAAGGGGCAAAAGTATACAGTTAATGTCAGAATGCAAGTTCAGAGTTCAAATGCTTATTTTCAGATTTTATTTTTTTTCAGAAAAATTAGACTAACTATCAGAAGTTTCGTGAGATATGATTCAACGTGTAGAATATAATAAGTCAAAAATTGGTATAAGGTAATTTGTTTATATGTTTGTAGTTAAGTACAAAGCTACACAATGGGTTATCAGTGCTCTGCCCACCACGGGTATCGAAACCCGGTTTCTAGCGTTGTAAGCCATAACACTGTTCCGCTGGGGGGGGGGCAATAATACGTAAATATAAAATATAACAGATAAAGATATTTTATATATTAAAGATTCCAGTCATTATAGTTAAGGAAACTAACCTTAAAGAAAGCATAGAATACAAGTTACTTGTATAAATGTTAACTTATTGTATTAACAACAAAACTTTTTGCGTCTTATTGTTATAAAAAATGCATTTGATAAGTATAGAAATGATGTAAATTAGGTAATTTTGTATTTCCAGTTCGATAAGGTAAATGACAGATGACTTCTACACCTGACTGTAAAATGCTTCTGATATGGAACTGATTTCTGAAACAAAACTTTTTTTTTTCATAACCTGAAGCAAGTTTTGAAAAATTAGCATATAATAGAGAAGAAGCCCTTTTGTTAATTTCTCACTATCAACTGCTTTAAGCACCCATATTCCCAAACTTAGATTTTTTTTGTTACATTGGACAGAAAGATAGATAGGAAAAGTTCCATGATTAAAAACTGCTGTTTAAATAAGTAATAACCTGAAATTTAGTAAAAAAGAACAAAAGTGAGGAAAACAAAACATTTTCTAATTAGTCGTGTAAACAAATATTGCAGATATAAAACTAAAATAAGAAAAATGAAAAGAAAATCATTAGAAAATTTACGGAATGAATTATATATATAATATTTATAACAGCCTTATAACAATAACAATACAAAATCTTTGTTCCAGCTACTAATTAAAATAAGTATTCACAGCGCGTTGGCTCAAAATTGTTTGTAAAACGGATAATTTTAACTTTGAGACCATGTAATTTCAATTTCCGAATACAAATATTCAAAATAATGTATGTTGTAA
Source organism: Limulus polyphemus (assembly GCF_000517525.1). NCBI lineage: Eukaryota > Metazoa > Arthropoda > Merostomata > Xiphosura > Limulidae > Limulus > Limulus polyphemus. The sequence goes on from NW_013665742.1 coordinate 521,135, forward strand.
TGTTTGCCACTTAGAGCTAGTTAGATGAAAAATAGAACATATCAAACATTACAAGATGTCGTGGATAGAGGTCATAAACTCACAAACTGTTTTCGTAAACGTGGTTTCTTTTACCGCATTCTCAATATCAGATTTATTCATTTTTGTGGGAATTAAACAATATTCTTACTACTAATTATGGGATTAATAGTTTCACGACAATACTTTTGCTACTAATTATGGGATTAACAGTTTTACACAATATCACGACAACGTTCTTGCTACTAATTATGGGATTAACAGTTTTACACAATATCACGACAACATTCTTTCTACTAATTATGGGATTATTACATAATATCACGACAACATTCTTGTTACTAATTATGGGATTATTACACAATATCACGACAATACTCTTGCTACTAATTACGAGATTAACAGTTTTACATAATATCACGACGACATTCTTGCTTCTAATTATGGGATTATTACACAATATCACGACAACATTCTTGCTACTAATTATGGGATTATTACACAATATCACGACAATATTCTTGCTACTAATTACGAGACTAACCGTTTTACATAATATCACGACAATATTCTTGCTACTAATTACGAGACTAACAGTTTTACATAATATCACGACAATACACTTGCTACTAATTACGAGATTAACAGTTTTACATAATATCACGACAATAATCTTGCTACTAATTACGTGATTAACAGTTTCACACAATATCACGACTTTTCTAAAACTGTCATAATTACTCTTAGATGCTCTATGGTGTCTCAGCGGTAAGTCTGAGGGCTTATAACTCTAAATATCGGATTTTGATACCCCTAGTGAGCAGAGCACAGATTTCCCATTACGCAGCTTTGTGCTTAACAAAAAACAAACAAATAAATACTCCTTAATTTCTTAACTATGTTTTAAGGCAATAATGGAACGTTTTAGTACGACGACCACCATTAGTTTAATCTCTCGTTAGTGTGAGCTCTTACTACACCAATGTAAGCTGTATAACGCTAACTTAAATAGTATGACATTACAACATTAATTTAGTTACATATTTACCGTTGTTATTATTTCTTTGTTTAAGTATTATTATTACTGTGAACGTTCAAGAATCTTATCATTCCTTATACATGTTAGATTTAATTTTTAAGTTTTAACTTTATTTATTACTCCCGACAGCCTGCTTCATGTCTTTTGACAGAAGGTTGCTAAAGTCAGGTTAGTTTTGTGAAACTCACTTCATCTTGTGTTTTAAAATCAGCTTAGTTGTGTTAAACTCACTACATAGTTTGTTTTAAAGTCAGATTAGTTGTGTTAAACTCACTTCATATTGTGTTTCAACAAATATTATATTGCATGTAATTTGATTGTTTTAGTTACTGTATATATATATTACTACTATTTTGTTACTAATTGAATTTGTTATATGTTATTTTGTTTCTATATTCTCTCTCAATAGATATAGTTTTCTCTGCACTGTCTGTACGGCCTTGCTACCCGATCTATGGATAAACAGTAAACATGTGTCATAATAATTTATTTTAGATGTGAAGATATTTAATTTATACCGTCGGTGAAGTTTATTACACCGATGTCAAGGTTTTCAACGGACAGGAAATTTGTAACAATAGGTGAAGTAAATAAATAGTTTTATTAACAATATTGATTACAATGTTTAATATATATATATACATAACTATATACATATTGTTTATTATAACGATTATTCTGGAATAATATTCTAGTTTATGGATTTAGGGCTAATCTATATCTCGTAAGTTGGCCGAATCTCATGACGTTTTTTGGCAATATTAAAGGTAAAATTCTTGTTATTAGTCAGACTCGACTAGTTACAGTAACACTCCCCTGATGATGGTAGCTGTGTTACAGAAAATAGTCTACTATAACTAATTATAAAGAGTTTTTATAATGCCGTTTTTTTTACTTAATATAATAGCACAATGTGCATGAAAAGAAATTACGAACATTCTAGTCTTTATAAGTAGGAACGTACGAACAGTGTGCTAAATTACATATGTTCATTACCAGGCCAGTTTTTAATTTTGATCTATGTAGGCAGCTTGCTTTGAGCGTAAGTTAATATTGTCTTTCACCAAGCGTGAATGACTGACATGTCGTGAATCTTCAAAATTAGGATTTAACTAGTCTCTTGTAGCTTTATTTAATAACGTAAAGGCATTGAACCCAAATAAAACTTGAAGACAAGAAAGCAGAATTAAATAAATGTACTGAAGGATGGTGATAATGATTTCTTCAATAGAAAAGTAGTATTGGAAATAGTTGATGATGGTTTGTTTTAATGATAAAGGAACAACTGGTTTCAGCAATTTAAACTGAGTAATATACCGTCTTGCAATGGAATTAACAATGCATATTTCGTACACTATACTATGCTATATGTGTATAAATAATGAAGGTTATCGTACACCCACGTTGTGTGGTATAACTAATAAAACAAGTTATATCTAAATTTAAATTTCCTGCTTTTTTGAGCTTTCAGAGCCAGTTACTTGTTCTGTATATTTGCTAAGTTATATATATATATTATTACATCAAAATGCGATATCTAATGCATGTGATATATATATATATATTTTTTTTTTCTACGTTTCCTCAGAGAGACATACTGTTGTTCTATTGTTTCTTTTTCTTCCAAACACTTTTCAATCGATCACCAATCCTTCATTTCTCGGCGGACTGGTTTGAAAATTGGTAGGGTTATACCATAGATTGAAAATTGGTAGGGTTATACCTTGGTTTGAAAATTGGTAGGGTTATACCTTGGTTTGAAAATTGGTAGGGTTATACCATGGTTTGAAAATTGATAGGGTTATACCATGGTTTGAAAATTGGTAGGGTTATACCATGGTCCAATACGCCCAGACTCCTTTTAATTTTTTTTTGATTTAGGTATTTTTAAATATTCTAAGGGGTCGAAGTTAAAACAACCCAAAATGTATATTTTTGGCTCCTGTGCGGTCATATTTACAGCAATCAAGATAAAAACTGGTAGAAATATAAATTCTTATGCGCCCAACACATTGTCTTATAAAAGTGTTGGATTGGCCTATTTTAAGCCTTTTTATTTTTTCTAAAGAGGTCAGAGCTAAAAACGAAAACATAATTTTGGGGTTTTGGGTCAATTACCCGGCTTATTTTGACCAATTTACATGGAATTTAGTACAAAGATACTTTTCTACAGGTCTCACACATTGACAAACAAAAATGACGGACTTGTCAATTTTTACTAAATATAGGGAGGTCAAGATGCCACAAAAAGCACAATTTTAGGGTTTTTAACAACTACTCCGCTGTATTTCAGCAAATTTACATGGGATTTGGTACAAAAACACCCTTTTACAGGTCCCAAATAGAGATATAGACAATTTTGAAATTTCTGTTTTTTTGCTCAATTTTTCAGCAAGGAAAGCACAATATGGGGTTTTTCGTCAACTATTCATGTGTATGTCAGCCAACTTACATGGGATTTAGTGCAAAGATACTTTCATGCAGCCCCCAATAAGTGATATTTTTAGATTTTTTTTTGTTTTTGACGATTTTTCTGGTGTCAAAATTGGCCATGTTGGGATTGCGTGACGGAGACATGTTGCATTCGCCCATGTAGTGTTGGCCTCTTTAATTTACCATTTCTATTGTTGAGTGTAGTTATGTTCAAATGCTAAAATTAGTTATAAATATATCGATAACAAATCAATATATTGTTACATCAGAAACGTTTTATTCGTATCAGAGATTAAATATAAACACAACCTTGTAGAGGACGTCTTTAAATAAGTAAAAGAACATTGATGGCATTACTTTAAAAATTATTCAAACAGCTGTCAATACTTGCTTAAAATAGTAGTTTTAATATGCAATATATCGTTGCTGTATTAGAAGCCACTGGGCACGCTAGTTTTGAGAAGAAAAATATTATCGACATTGCTCTTGTTCATAAAATATCTAAATACTCACATTCGAATAATGTCTCAAAACAGTGAACAGAACTAGTTTCTAGTACCTCAAGTTGGTCAGATCCCCAAATTCCATTTTATTTGGGGTTTTCAGCATATCAGGTTGATGAAAATTAGTTCTATGTTTTACATCAAACCTTCAATCGTACTTTAATATAATTATTTAGGATAAAATGAAAAGTGTGAATGCGTTAAATTAGTTGTAAATCACAACGCTTGATCTATTTGCTTGTAATGAGATTTGTTGGTAGATTAGCGTGACAGATTAGAGACTGAACTTAATAAAGCACTTGACGTTCGGAAAGAAGACCGTTAGGAACTAAACAGTATAGTACGTTCAAACGTTATGATGATAAGGTGGTAGCGTTGAAAAGTTGAGTGGAAAGAATGACCATGACAGCGACAACGTCAAAAACTATATATACATCCATCGAAGATTGTCGACGTTATTAATATGGCTTATTTACGGACAGGTCATGAGCGTTTGATAGGTAAATCATGTGGTTCTAAATTTCCCTTGATTTCAACATCCAAACTTGAAGTTGGGTAATGCCCGAAAAGACAATTAGGAGAGTTAGTTTGGAGTATGATGTTCCATAATAGTTCTGATCAGTTTTTTCTCGAATTCTGTATTTTTATTATAGAACTGCTTATAGTTAAAGGGAATGATTTAGGTGACACTGTTTCACTTGCATGTTTTTAAAAACAAATTGTCACCATAGTAATATAACAAAGGCAACAGCATTAATAATGATGACGAATAACAGGCTTTTGTTTTGTAATTTTGTAGGATGCACATTTTTTTATCGTTTGTCAAGGATGGAGAAAGAAATAAAGCAATGGGAGGCGAGTATTGGACTCTCAAGTCCACACTCCGGCATGTTAATTAAGGAAGAACTCTCCGATTCACAGTGCAGCAGCTAACTACCATGCCACATCCGATGAGTTGAAATTGGGCAAAATGTCGTTGTGTGTATCCCAGAAGGATGGACTGCACCCAATAATGTTCTTGAAAATATCAATGATGATGGTTTTTACCAACTGAGGAACGTCTAATGGCGTGCTTGAGTGTCTCTAATGTTGCAGAGTTTCAACCGAAAGATATCACGTTTTCCTCCGCAAAAGACATTCCCTCTGATGAAGCAATCTCCTTACGATAATCGTCTTCGTGTCAACCAGGATCAACCCAAAGAATTGTATCGTGCAAGTGTTGTAAATATTGTAAAACCAAAGACTGCAAGCGAAAATAAATCAAAAGCAATTCAAAATGTCATTTTAATAGAACAATGAATAAGGCCTGAAACCAACAACCAGTACATATATGGTTGTAATAGCGTGGAGAAACTGGCTTCTCGAATCAATGGCCTCCAAAAAAGTGAACATTTTATTTTGTATCAATTTCTTTGGCAAGCTGTGTATTTTTGAATAATTAACGTTTTACTGAGATACTGCGTTTTAGTTAACCTACTATTTGATTAGAAATTGCTTTTTTCTTAAGTTAAGAATTCAGAAAGCCATGGATTTTTGAGAAAGTTCATATTTAAGTTCAGTAATATACTATCGGACTATCAGTTCATATTGCACACTTAGAATTTTTTAAGCGTTACCGTGTTATTGAAATATTGCGTATTTGCTGTATGGTAACAAGATACACATTTCTACTTTTTCCAAGTTAGCATTTTAGGAGGATACGAATATTGAGAAAATATGCACCAGTTCGTATTGTACGTTACGAATTTTGAAAATAAGATATTACATTTCAGATCTATTCTGTATTTCTATGTACCAACTCGTTTTTACAAAGTATACTTAAAGCAACTTTACATGGGTAATATTTTATCCTTTCATCTCTCTCTCTCTCTCTCTCTATACTATATATATATATATATATATATATATATATCTTTATATATCTATGTCTCTATCTATATATATCTATGTCTCTATCTATCTATATATATCTATCTATCTATATATATCTCTATCTATCTATATATATCTCTATCTATATATATCTATATCTCTATTTATATGTGTGTGTGTAGAATCTTAAAATTTAATAAAACTACGAGCAAACACAAAATATGCAGAAATAAAACTAAATGTCAAAAACTTATAGGTGGTGTATAACAGCGTACCAGCTTTAAAAAACAGGAAAAGATAGTCCGTCTTTCACACACTACATGAACGCGGGTGAGAATCTGTTATATAACAACAGATGAACAAACTTGAAATTATTGGAGAAGAAAATTCATGTGCTTGAACAAGCACATGATCCAAACAAATTGAACAAGCACATGATCCAAACAAATTGAAGAAGCACATGATCCAAACAAATTGAACAAACACATGATCCAAACAAATTGAAGAAGCACATGATCCAAACAAATTGGACAAGCACATGATCCAAACAAATTTTCAAGTGGTAAATTATACGTTACATTACAGTTGTTAATAGTTAGAAAAGTAATTAAGTATTTTGTGAAGTGTTCTTAACAAATTTGAAAAGTACTTAGTAGTACAGGAAAGTATAAGAATGTGTTTTTTACTTATTATTATTTGTTTGTTTGTAACTAAGCACAGAGCTACACAATGGGCTATCTGTGCTCTGCCCATCACAGGTATCGAAATCCGGTTTCTAGCGTTGTAAGTCCGCAGACATACCGCTGTGCCACTGGGGGGGATATTATTATTTGACAGAGATCAAGTACCGAAATATTAACAGCTATATAGATTATAGACCTTTTTCACTCAGTTTGTTTGCCTGTTGTTAAGTATAAAACTACACAATAATGAGTTTGATTTGTTCGGCCCAACGCGGGTATCGAAACCTAATTTTTAGTGTTATACCACCTCAGACTTATAGCTGAACCACCCAGAGAATTTAATAACTACAGATATACTGAATCCTTTGAATGAACAGGAATATTAATATTATTCCTACTTTTATTAAACCTTGTAGGTTTAATTACATCTTTTCTTCACAGACATTCAATGGAACTGAAGGACTGCGTGAGTTCTGAAACTCTTAACATACATGTTACAGTCCAACTTTGAAAACTTTTTTTTTCATAACATAGATTTAAATAATTATTCATCAGTTCCAGAGAACACGCTACATTTATCTCAGACATTAGTAATCATTTCAAATGCATTCAGAAACGCTGTAGTGAATCAGGAAAGTTGATCAAGATTATCATTATATCATACGCTTTTGAATGTGACCTAATGGTTGTTTAACATTTCAGAGTCATTTGACACTACGTATAAACACTGCATTAGTCAATAATATTAATCCACTTGCTTGATCGTACTTATGCATATTATCTGAAATTATCGTTCTACGCGTAAAACGTGATAATAGTAAAACTTTTAAGCTAGCTTTAAACCTAAAATAAGTGTATTCCAGTATGGATTACAGCAGAGTTGTTTATTAAAGAAAAAAAACGATTTTGTGCATTCTTTTACCCGTTGCTGCAGAATTAATATACGCGAAACGTAGAGTTTTAATGTATTTCCCATTTATTCTTCTTATTACAAGGAAAATATTAAGTTCGTTTGTGCATTACAAAACACATTCAGTGTTATTAAATCATTGTTTTTTTGGGGAGTTCTTTATTACTCGTAAAATTTATGAATAAAAAAATAAAATAAATATGTATAAAATGAAGAACTTTAGGCTACAGAGGTATTAGCACGTTTATAAACCCCTAGCCACAAATACAGAATCGACGACGTTATGTCCTTAAATCACACTGATGTATTGTTCATATCACAGCAGGGCCCGGCATGGCCAGGTGGTTAAGGCGCTCGACTCGCAATCTGAGGGTCGCGGGTTCGAATCCCCGTCGCACCAAACATGCTCGCCCTTTCAGCCGTGGGGGCGTTATAATGTGACGGTCAATCCCACTATTCGTTGATAAAAGAGTAGCCCAAGAGTTGGCGGTGGGTGGTGATGACTAGCTGCCTTCCCTCTAGTCTTTCACTGCTAAATTAGGGACGGCTAGCGCAGATAGCCCTCGTGTAGCTTTGCGCGAAATTCAAAACAAACAAACATATCAAAGTAGAAAAATTAATAGCAAGGTACTTAAGTGTCGAATATGGTAGAAACGAAATTCGTAATTACGAAAAATATATCATGTTAAAAATTACTGAGTATTATCGACACTCCAAACAAAATATGCTGAAATATCTTTTTAAATTTCTCGAGTCGTGTGTTTCTCTAAACGCCAAATCCAATTTACTGAATCTTATGACGACCATTGATTTTAAATGTTAGAGCTATAGACAGATAGCTGGAGCTTAAATCTGGAGAGTTGTTGAGTTTCTTGTTTACAATTCTAATATACTCGGGTTGAGGCGTTAATGACCCAAGAACCTCAGGCGTGTTGACTTCTACAGGAATGTAAGCGGAAGGCTTTAGCGCATATTTAGGTTGCAAAGCCCCCCCCCCCAAAAAAAAAAGAAGAATAAATAACCCGATATTACAACTTGTATCACCACTTCAATATATAATTACACTCCTTCGAAACGACTATTTTATGTAGATTTATAACAAATAAAACTTAGAGCAGCCTTCTGCAAAGAGCGCATTATCACTGTTAAAGATATATCTTATATACCAATGATACCGGAGGATTTTAACGAAAATACACACTTCTTTTTTTATTTTTTTTCGCGAGCGAAACATGTAGTTGTGTTTGTTTGTTTTTAATCTCAAAGTTATACGGTGGGTTATCTGTGTTCTGCCAGATTTTTAGCGTTATGAGCCTTCAGGTTTACCACTGAGCCACCAGCTGGGTGGGAGAGGCATGTAATTTTGATGTTTTCACTCTTGTACAGACATTTATAAACTGTATTTGGTGAATGAGAATATTTCTCTGTTGATGACGCTTTTTCTCCTTTTAATAAGTTACTAATAAAACAGTTTATTTATTAACATTTTGAAAGATAATAGGTGACTTTCGTGTCCTCTGAATAAACAATTGCATATAGTGCGGCAGAAATGAGGGGGGGGGGGCTCTAGTTTTTGGGCAATCTAAAGTGGTGACAGAGTGAAGATGACCATATTTAGCGTCTCTAGTCTGGCAGACTGAGAAGATTTATCACAAAAAAAAGATACCACGTTATCTGAGGGGTGGGGTGATGGAACTGTCTGTATAAACTGGACAACTAAATACAGCTACACATGAATGCGATACCACATTATCTGAGGGGTGGGGTGATGGAACTGTCTGTATAAACCGGTCAACCAAATACAGCTACACATAAATGCGATACCACATTATCTGAGGGGTGGGGTGATGGAACTGTCTGTATAAACCGGTCAACCAAATACAGCTACACATAAATGCGATACCACATTATCTGAGGGGTGG
>NW_013665742.1:531455-544345 GCF_000517525.1 Limulus polyphemus
ATTTTTAAAGTATCAAATAGAAATTTTTGTTCAATAAAAATCTTTCAAATACGACTGTAGCTTTTTTCCCCCCAAAACTTTGTCTTAAAAATAAGGGGGCCCGGCATGGCCAGGTGGTTAGGGAGCTCGACTCGCAATCTGAGGGTCGCGGGTTCGAATCCCCGTCCCACCAAACATGCTCGCCCTTTCTTTATTACATATGTTAATATTACAATGATATGCTCTAAACAAAAGTAAAATAAGATTTTAAATAAAAAAAATTATCAAGTATAATTAAAAAAAAAAAGCTGATGCGGCCAGATTTTACAGCTCAACAAAATAGACGTTATTTAATACTTCTTACCGTATATTATCATCTTCTTCTTCTGTAGATCTTCCCCTGCCCTTGATAATACATTACATATGTACGTCCCTGACAGATCTGTGGTAGGGTTAATGATATTTATGGCTCGGTACCTGGTGTACTCGTTGGACGGAGAAACACTATAATCTAGGTTTACTCTGCCTTGTAAACGGTAAGAGAAATATCTGCTTCCAAGTTCCGGGATCCACTGGTAGATCGGTTCTGGATCGTTATCAAGAAACCATTTCACCACGAGATGATTGTCTTTCATGGTGAAGTCGTATTCACAATCCAACACCACGGACTCCTGTGATCCGTTCCTCAGCCACGCTGGGACTGATAAACGAGTTATCTTAAGAGCTCCAGAATCTAAAAGAAACGAAATTGGTTGATTAACTCCTGTCAGTTTAGATGAATCTTAGGTTCTGGTTAGAGAAGGTGAAACGGACAGAAAGTCTGAAATCTATTCACTATACTGTATAGAAAAAATTTGGTTCTATCATTAATACCCGAAAATAAACTGATTAAAACTCGTTGTTGTTAACCATCAGATCAACACAACTAAATTAACTGACGTAAAGATACTCTAACTGGTAGTGACTGAGTTACTTGTTAATGGAAAGCGATTTTCTATTTTCAAGAGTGGATGAAATTGCATGACTTGTTATATATTGGGTATTTCGTTATTCTTGTGTACCTTGAATTCATGTAATAAAACGTGACATTTTCAAAATAGAACAACTTATTCTGTCTTAGCTTCGTGTTTTGTTTCTTAAGTTGTAGTGACAGTTAACGATGATTAGATTTACACTGAAACACAGTGTAAGCACATAGTGTAAAACGATGTTCCTTTTTTTTTTCAAAATTTTACAAAACTAATTATATTTTCAAGAAGTCTCAGAAATTGAAAGGGAAAAAAATGAATTGAATGTCTCAAAGGGTCAAAGGTGTTTCATGCTTAAAAAATACGGCAAAAATACGGTATGAACGGCAAGTATTTATTTTCGAGAATTATATTTTGCCATTGAAAAAAAATAGAGCAACTTGTCTTTCTCTTTATACTTCCCAAACTCTAACCGTTTAACGAGAGCGATATTCAGTCTGTTAGAAATCGATAAATGAATGGTTAGATATGCTATAACACTAACACATCCGTATCGATGTTTTTTACCTAAAGTAATAAACGAAGTTAATTCAGATTCGCACATTTGTATTTTATTTCTAATTGAAATTATATTACCGTATTTTTCGGAATATAAGACGCACCCTTATTTTGTTTGTTTGAATTTTTGCGCAAAGCTACGCGAGGGCTATCTGCGCTAGCCGTCCCTAATTTAGCAGTGTAAGATTGGAGGGAAGGCAGCTAGTCATCATCACCCACCGCCAACTCTTGGGCTACTCTTTTACCAACGTATATTGGGATTGACCGTCATATTATAACGCCCCCGCGGCTTAACACAATGGGCTATCTGTGAGCTGCCTACCACGGGTATCGAAACCCGGTTTCTAGCGTTGTAAATCCGCAGACATTCCGCTGTGCCACTGTGGGGCTTGTTTGAGGAATAAAAATAGAAAGCTAACTAATTATTTTTAATGTCTGAACCAGTTTGTTTATTTGTTTTTTAGCTCAAAGCTGCACAAGTCTGTGCTATGTCCACCGCGTGGAATCAAACCTTGGATTTTAGCGTTGTAAGCCCGTAACCTTACTTTTAAGCCACTGGGGGAAAACTTCTGGATCAAAATCTGGGGTGTTCTACATGTAGTTATCGGGAGAGGTAAGTTTACAGGTGTTCTACGTGTAGTTATCAGGGGTTAGAGGTAATTTTACAGGTGTTCTACGTGTAGTTATCAGGGGTTAGAGGTAATTTTACAGGTGTTCTACGTGTAGTTATCAGGGGTTAGAGGTAATTTTACAGGTGTTCTACGTGTAGTTATCATATTCTTGTTAATTGGATACTATAAGGTCGTAAACACGTACTCATCCTTTAACTTAGGTTAAGGTTGCACAAAGGAATGCCTAGAAACTTTTATCATTTCGACCCTGTTACTGTATTCACATCCTGGGGGAGGAAAGAGTAAGCCCATCTCAAGAGGGCAACACGGTTTCTTGTACAAATTGTTATGAATTGGAGATTTCCTCTCCTGTATGTGTTGTGTGGAATAGTTGGTGATGTATGTAACTTTGGGTTATGGGATACTACACTTGGACCCATGTGTTAATTCCAAAGACGGGTAAAATATAATTGTTACTGCCCCAATATAATTGTTACTGCCCCATTCTTGTACGGATTTTTGTTTAGGAAGACACTTATCCAGCCTCTGAAGCAACTGAAGTCACAACAGAATTTGATAGGCCGATCAGTAACGTAAATACCCTACACAGTTTTAGGAATAAACGCTTATTTTATTTGTTAACTTGTGGTTGTTTCTTTTTCATTTTCCTGTTCGATTTGCTATCTACATATAATTTTTGGAACTTGAGTTTTGTTAATATCAGTGTACCTGAATCTAGAACTACAAAACTATGTTAAAGAATCGGTGTTTTTTTTGTTATCGTATAGTTTCTGAAGAAAGATCGTTGTTAGGTTCATTTAAATTATGAAGACAGTAAGCCAACATTTACTTAAGTATACGAAACTTTGCAGAACATTCGGTTTTGGTTTCCTTTCTCTGTTCACGGAAGCCATTTTTGGTGTATCAGAAATTTATAAAAATAATAATATCATACACTAGAATGCACCAAAGGCAAGGTTTGTTTATTGTTTGTCTGGTTGAGATTTCCTTAGAATTCTAACTCCAGAATTAGTACACTCGGTAACAAAACATTTCCTTTTCATATCTAATGTGATTATATCTGTGAACTTTGTTTGTTTGTTTTAAGTTAAGCACAAAGGGTGTTCTACATGTAGTTATCGGGGGAGGTAATTTTACAGAAGTTGTTACATGAAAATGCTAAGAGACTTACAGTTGGATTTACCTTTTTAATAATGACTAGGCAGTCTCGCACTTACGTTTGAAGGATGTAGTGATCCTTGACTTATGAGTACTCAGATCAAGTTTATGACAAATGTTGGTGGACAGTTGTAGATATAAATTTCCTGAATATACCAGCGATTTTGCGCGTAAATCTGCGAGATTTTTTGTTTGTGTTGTTATGCACGTTTGAGATGAAAGTCACGTTTACTTATTCCACACTCTTCCTCAAGATCAATCAGGGAGTTTTGCTCAAACACAGCATGACAAATTAACACCTACTGTATAAATTAGGCTAAATATACATAATTTTGCTAAATTTCTGATTTTCCTACTTTTCGTGACTTAGCAGATATAGCATTTATTTCACGGCACCTAGTACTACTAGAATAAGCACATAGTTCTGGCTGATTAAGTTGCAAAAGTAATTTTTCTGTTTTCTCTTGTGCACATACTGAGGCCTAGCAAAAGGTTTGGTACTCTTAGAGAGCACGACTATGGTGGTGTTGGTTACCATGGAAACCAGATTTCCTGCAAGTATATGTTGGTTAATATTGATGGTGGATACATAAGTTTGGCAGAACTCGTGTGTTTTCCTTGATATATTTGAACCAGGTTGTGTACGTTTAATTATGTACAAAAATATGATATATACGATAGCACAACTTTTCAGGCTAATAAATAATTTTGTCTTGAAGTATTGGCTATAATGATTAGCTGGAAGGAGCTACAGTTTTAGCTTGGAATACTTTAGTATATGAAACACGATTTGTTCTGTGTTCCTTAATGCTAGTAAATAGTATGTATATATATATATATATATACAGTTTGTCCATAAATCGAGGTATCCGTAAGCATGATGTTTCTCACTGAGAGAAAAAACATGGAGTTGTTATATAGAGGGTTGAATATATTATATGGAAATAAATTTGAATATACATATTAGCAAGGCATGTGACAACCACAGCTGATATAAAAGTTGTGATGGAGCAGTATGTATCAGTATCAAATTTTGACAGTTTGGTGTGGCGTAGGTAGTGTAATGCTACTGAAACTTTATTGCTTCTAGGAAGGGTAGGTAACAACCTTTTCCAATGCAATATATTCCTACACTCAATTTATAAAGATGTGTTCATATCAGTGACGTAGAACCTTCTAGATGAGAGATCCCTTCCATTTAATGAAATTGGAAAACAAAGGAATATAGATAAACATGGGAACAGGAGCTATCTAGAAAGTGGCCTTCAAAAAAGTCGTATCCTAGCTATGGTAAACAAAGTACGGCGTCTTGTGACAAATGAAAATCCATGAACACAAATATCAGTGTAAAAAGATCTCCAAGTATTACAATCAATAGTAAAAAACATACAAGAAGCATCTTCATCTGAAAAATGACATATGTTATGTGAGCACACGATGTTTCCATGAAATATTCATTAAACTGTCAAATATGTATCTTAGCAGCCAAAGAATAAAATGAAAATTCATGCTATTCCATACAAAAACATACTAGTCAAGTCGTCAGATGTAGTGCTTATAGATTTCTGTGCAACCAGACTATGAACGTATGTGCTGGGAAACCATCGTCTTTGTATGTGAAATGGATTACGGGAAGCAAACAAGGAGAAGTAGTGTGCAATAGACATGACAAGTTTATGATGGAGCATTTTGGAATGGAAAGTATACGGCTATGCTATTGTCAAGATACACATTCTTTAATAAAGAGGAACATCGCTAGACGCGGCGACATGGACTGTAATGACGTTGTGAGACCCCAGGATCATTTTGATATAAAATACTTAACCTTTATAGAACCTAAACCACACTAAGGGGAAAACGTGATGTAAGAATTGTCACTATTAATATTGGTGAAAGAATAACTGGCAGTTTTGGTAACTGTGATGTTCGAAGGTTATGTGACTTAGTCATGAAGGGTGAAATCATGGCACGATTGCTTATTCAGTAATATCCTCTAAGTATCTAAATAATTTGGTATATAAGTTTATCAATCAAACAGTTCGGAATCAATACTTAACAAAAAACAACAAGTACTCTATGTTTTATTTTATCTTGTAATGTTGTAATACAAATTTTGTCTGGAAACATAACTTAGATTTACTTATAAACTAAGATATGATTGTATATATTTGTTCTGACTAATATTTATATTTGTATTATATTTGTATATATTTGTTTAAGTTGTATTAGGAGGCAGAATGTAACTGTGAACAGGTTATAAGACTTTCATGTTTAGAAGCTATGGTCACTACTATGTAAGGTAGTTGGTATGATTTCAGTTACAAATGTGTCTTCTTGCAGTCCTATTGTCATTCTCCCATTGGATTGTGCCTTTGTCTCTATGACAAACAGACAATGGTGCAAGAATTCACGTGTATGAGATATAGATAAATTTGCTGTCCAGTGAGTGTTGCCATGGGTTGGCATGGTGAGGGAAGGTGGCTGTGTATATGCTACTCCATATGAAGCTATGTGGATTGTATATTCTCTAGAACTTGGAGTCAATGTATTCTCTTCTCTGTAAAATACATAAGGCATGACATATTCACTATATCTATATCCTAGAAAAGGTCGGTTCATAGCCTGATTGGTAATGATGATTAAGCTTACATTGTTAACTGCAATTCTGACATTTCACAGATTGAGTTCACGTGAAACTTTTCATCTCGACCTTTACCATTGAAAGCCGACATTTTTACTACTGGTTATCCTGTTCCAGATTTTTAATTAGTGAGGAAATTTGTTTAAAACTAATGTCTTATTCAAAGTTTTTGTTACCCTGAGGGCCTTAACCATCGGAATCCTGAACCACTAGTAGATGACCTATGATGGCAATCAGAGGTAAACAAGTCCATATTATGAGATTCTGGTGAAGCCTCAAGGTGCCATTTCTAGCTCAGAGACTCTCCATCAGCATCTCAATCATATCAGGCCTAATGTAAAATAACGGTTGAACAAAATGGAGAGAAAGCAATGCCAACTGTGCCATCTCAGTGAGTGCAAAATAATAATGACATTGTAGTAAAAGGACAAACTACTGCATCTAGAAGAAGTCTCAAACTCTGAAACCTAGTGTAGGCTTCCAACAGGTTTTTCTCATCTGGAAATGATAAGCTGAAGAAAGATAACCAGCATAATTACCCACTGTTACATAGCTAATAGTAGTACCCACCACCCTGGACTTATCAGCCAGCATGAATCCTTGTACTTGTTGATTTCTGGTACTATCACTGTAAGGTCCAAGCCATGGTGTGAAATGGTGCTTGGATTTAGATGCCATATATTGATAATTGGTTTTGTAACTGTCCGAACAATGTAAATTGGGAACTTTAGAATGAAATACTGTAATTCAATGAGAAAAACCACTCTCTCTCGAGAGGAGGAAGTCCTGAAAGGTCATCTGCAATACCATTGACGAAAGTTAACGATTTTCAAAAAGACTTGCGAGCATTGTGTCATCTCTGTGGGTGAGTGCTATAAATATTTGTATATATATGTTCTCCAATTTTATGTTAAGCGTTTATTACTATTATTTGTTTCGATTACTTTAATTTATTATCATATGTTATATGTTTCTTTATTCTGTATTTTATTTTCAGCCATAATATATTTGTGTTAAATTACGGTTTCGAACGATTTTAATTTTGCACTTTACGTTTATTTCATGTTTTAGCTCTGTCTTTGTTTAACTCAAATTCTGCTTTATGATATTGTGTTTCATGTATTTGATTGATATTTTATTTTTTGAAGTAATGTTAAAATTGTGATTATGTCGGCAAATTAGTAATTTTTTTCATTCATAGTTTGAAGGTTGGCTGTCGTCATAACTTTATCTCGTTGTTAAATTTTCGTTTTCTTTATTGTCAGTTATAACTAATGTTATTTGTCTTTTCATGTATTTTATTTTTTGGGTTAACTTCGATTTTGTTTTATTTTGGAATAATTGTATTTCGAATTTTATATTTCGTTTCTTCTGTGTTGTATTTTGTAAGATTATTAAGAATTTTCAGCATTTTCGTTTTGTTTTGACTGGTTGCTGCTGCTTATATTTATATTTGTGTAGGAACATGACATCTTGTTTATCACCTAAGCAAAGTTGTTACAGCACCTTATAACCTGTATTTATTTTACTAAGTTTTCCAGTAACTTTTAACTTCGTTGTACTGGTTTCTAAGACTCTGAGCTAAGGAATGCAAGTACGTGTGTGTGTGCGGGGGAGGGGGAGGGGGAGAAATGTTAAATGATATTTGATAGCGAGAAATTGATTTAACATGTAATGATCATTTTATCCATCTAGTGGAGCTATAGTGAAATATCTGCGGTGGAGACTGAGAAAAACTCTTCAGATAAACAGCTTGAATAATTAAATGGCAATGAAGGAGCACTCTGTTTACCCTGATAGTTAGTCTAGATGCTGAAGCTGACCTTCTAGACGTTGTGATTGGGACTTACCAGCAGTTAGGAAGGCCAGTTGACAGCAAAATCAACAACCGAAGGAAGTGGTGTTCCTTGCTTTCCGAGCTGCCATCTGGTGTTTCACGATGGGATATAAATGCAGTATGTCATGTGATACGCACTTGATTATTTTATACTTAGGACATTAGTTAGTTAAAAAAATGACAGCTCAAAGGGTGTTGCAACCGTTAATTTCCGAGCTATCGTGTTGTACGATATCACCTCAGATGATGAAAAGGAAGACACAGGTGATGCATGTCTGGATAATTGTGAGAGAGTCAGATGAGGAAATGGCAATGAAAGAGCACTCTGTTTACCCTGATAGTTAGTCTAGATGCTGAAGCTGACCTTCTAGACGTTGTGATTGGGACTTACCAGCAGTTAGGATCATATAGTCACATTTTTTGTGTAATTTAAGCTTTGTTCAGTGCTGATATATTAAAATAAATTACTGTCAAAACCATTTGTACCACGATTGTTTTTTCACTGTATTTACTTCACAGATTTATATTACTTATATAAACAAACATATACACGTAGCTTTTGCAAAGGGTCATATAATATCAATTTTCTTAGCCCGCTGGGGCCTGTCAGCTCGGGATCGTGTATCTTCATAATTCAGAGATCTTAAGCTCTCATTTGATTTATGTTGATCTTTAGTAAATTGTCAATTTAGATGGTGATATTTCTGGGCGAGCTCTTCTGTACCACTATTATGTTTTTTTGTTTGTGTTGTTTTTTTGTTTGTTTGTGTGTGTGTGTGTGCAATAAAGCTACAGGTATAACATTTAAAATAATTTGGTAGATTTTATTCAATATAAGAATGATGGTGCTCGAAGGACAATACACCAAAGCTTCTAGTTCCATCTGTCAGGCATAAGTGGTATGTATTGAATTTGAAAATGTTTTAATACCATTCAATGAAAAATTTTTGTGAACTAAGTTTAAAATTATTTAATTTAGATATCCCCCTTTCTTTATATATATATATATATATATATATGTTTGTGTGTGTGTTTGAAGTTAACGATATTATATATAAATATTGTTTATATCTCAAGACAGTATGCCATCAATAACCAAATGTAATACAGTAAATTTAAAAATAAAGTTTAATTTATTATCAATATATTTTACCTATTGATATCGTGAACGCGGTTTTCTCCTAACTTGTAAGACGTGAGAGTTTACCTTACTTCCATGTTATATTTAGTGACGGTTATAAATGCGTTCAGAAACGCAGATGTGCTCCAGTAATATTGATCTGACTTGTTATACCATGTGCAGTTGTCAATGTGAATACGTAACATATCAGAATCGTTGATGAAACTATGGTCAATTGACTGTGCTTCAAACATTTCACAGTTACGATTTCCTTACGAAATCCACTTTTCTAGGTTGCCAGAAATAATGTTATACGGGTGATCCAATTGTCTTAAATTGTTCTGTTGAGACAATATAACGTACATTAAAATACCTTGAACACATTTTGTGCAGAGTCCCATTTCAACAGTTTACCACGAAAATAAATTATTGAGTGTTTATTAAATTGTAAAATGCTTTAATATTATTTAATAGAAAGCTGTGTGTGTGTGTTAAGCTTAAAATTGTTTAACCGGGCAAAAAGACTATCCTATGAAAATATCATAGAACTAATAAGATTGTCTGGGGTTTTGTGTATTCGATCTTGCAAATAGCTAAATACACGGCTAGTTCACAACCTAAACCTAGAACATAAAAACTATCCTGTGAAAATATCATAGAACTAATAAGATTGTCTGGGGTTTTGTGTATTCGATCTTGCAAATAAATAAATACACGGCTAGTTCACAACCTAAACCTAAAACATGTATATAGCTTTACTTTCATCATTGTGGGTTTCATGAACTTTCTCCTCATCATCAAGTGTATCTAAAATTAACCCGAAGGCTTTTAGTATTGATTAACGTAAGCTTATAATTATGCTAATTGCTCAATCATTCACTATACTTGTTGTTATATCTAGTTACAATGCAGAGCTTGAAATAGGTATATGTTTCATAGGTTAACTGAGAGTAAAAATGAAACTGATCAGAATTACGCTTCATCAACTTAATCCGGTTCACACCGTAACAACTTTTGTCAAGTAATATGAGTAGCAACCTAACCACTACTGTGTTTGTAGTATTACGGTCAATACCGAATATAGCAGGTATGGTATGGTTGACATAATATTTATTCACTTTTCTCTACTTTCTTTGAGAATATCTTATTAATAAATGAAGCAAAATAGTAATGTAACAAAACGGACGTTCAAGCCTAGTGACTGAGTTATGGTTTTCGCATACGCCTGCAGCGCGGAAATAACTCGGGTCTGGCTGTACTGGTCCATACATTATCTGTCGACAGTTCAATGAAGTAAATTATATGATACAACATTCGAGCGGCGCGAGTACGCACGTCGAAGACGTCGAGTAACATAAATTCTACATCGCTGACGAAAGATAGAGAAAACAGGTTAATCGAAGAATCAGGGGTGAGTGAGCAGCTTGGTTGTCTATAATGATGAGAGCACAGCGTATTATTTATAATCAACGATAACAGTCATTCGCGTATATGTCTCCATGTGGCTTTTTTCATTTCACACGTGTACTTGGAAAAATCATTTTCTGAACAATTAATGTCCAAAGCTCAAGTTCTAAAGGTCAGTCTTGTTTAAATTCCTACAGCAGCAAATTTTGTGTATGGGTTTAAACAGACAGTTCCATCGCTCCCCTCAGATAACGTGGTAACGCATTCATGTGTAGCTGTATTTGGTTGTCCTGTTTATACAGACAGTTCCATCACCTCACCCCTCAGATAACGTGGTATCACATTCATGTGTAGCTGTATTTGGTTGTCCATGTAGAAGACATGTACAAAACAGTTGTTCTTCCAGGCAAAACCTGGAACAAGGCTTTGGATCTTGTGAAAAGTCTATCATCTTCACCTCCTCCATCGCTACGATATGCAGGTACAGAAGTACACTTTGTTTGTTTGTTATGAATTTCGCGCAAAGCTACACGAGGGCTATCTGCGCTAGCCGTCCCTAATTTTGCAGTGTAAGACTAGAGGAAGGCAGCTAGTCATCACCACCCACCGGCAACTCTTGGGCTACTTTTTTACCAACGACTAGTGGGATTGGCCGTCACATTATAACGCCCCCACGGCTGAAAGGGCGAGCATGTTTGGAGGGACGGGGATTCGAACCCCGCGACCCACAGATTGCGAGTCGAGCGCCCTAACCACCTGGCTCGAAGTGGTCGAAGCAAATAATTCATACCACTTTTACTTGAATAAAAAGTTGAAATTAGGTCAATGAGTTCCACTGACCAAGGGTCAAATTCTACCTTGAAATGTCAAAACTCGCCGTACAATAAACTTAGATTTAAATACGACTGAAATTCAAAGTTAGGAAAAAATTTGCTACGTTTCAATGAGTTAACTCAGCATCACCAGACAAACAATTTTACCAAATAATATGAGTGTGAACAACATAATGATCTGATAGAATCACATGAATAGCTGAAAAAGATTTATTCTGATAAATAGTAAACAAACAAAAAATCAGACAGTTGGAGAGATGCCTTTCCTTGTCGGTAAGTCAGATGTGGCTGGTTTTATATAGTAGTTAATACTGATTTTAATAGTTACAAAAGGGGAACTCATTGGAACGCATACCTCCGCCACGCAGTATTGACCATATTCGGCTCGCAAAACATACGAAAATGTGTCCATATGTCCGGATTATTTTTGGCAGGACAATGAAGAATCATTATTCCTACAAGTAATTCTACACGTTTAGTCAAAATCTGATTATTTTTGACTAAGTTATAAAGGAAAAATAATAAGAAAAATCGGTCCCTATGTTAACATATAGGGATTTCTTTGACTTCCGTGATTTTGCTGTGACCTTGACCTATAATTTTGACACTTCGAAAGCTAATGACTTCTAAGTTGGGTCATAGTCCAAATGTATACCAACTTTTGTCCGAATCCATTCAGTCTTTTTCGAGAAAACTTGCTGACAAACACACACACACACACACAGGGGTGAAAAACATAATCTTCGTCCATCTACGGGCTTTTATCATGATGAAATAAAAATTTTAATTCGTAATTATTTCAGCTTTCTTTACTATATATATATATATACGTTTTGATGAGAGTTAAAATAAGAACAATTGAACTATCAAGAGTCAATCAACGAGTTACATAGGGATTGTCTCAGGTGTCAGACTAGCCCAATAATTAAAACTCTGATTGGTTGTTCCAGAATATTGGTAGAAGTTGTTTCAATAAAATTACTTCTGTGATTATGTTCTGAGGTCAAAATGATGATATTATTGATCATATCAAAATCTAGACGTTTTCAGGATTGTTTAAAAACGAGTAGTGCCTGGGCCTAGAATCTGGTTGTTAAGTTCCTTCCCGTTTCCGTTTTGTAAATAGTATTTCAATGTATATATTTAACACGACAAGTTACGTCATTGGTAATTTTTTTTTATTTCTAGTCTTCTGTCTATGTTATAGAAGAATTTGAATTGATATACAATTGATTTGAAGGGATATACAAATTCTTATTTGTGTTGTAGATAAACACTGATGTAAAAAAATCAGCTTTCATTATTAATTCAGATAGAAATAGAAGATAAATGTTTTATTCATCTTCTTTAATAAAGTGTTTTGTTGGAAAAGAACAACAACATTTATATGGTCATGAAAACGTTGTGCCGATTCAGGGTCAGAAACGCTCACAAATGAGCCATAAAGGTAGAGAGCGTGTAAAGAACTTGACAGTGCCCTTTGTTTCATCTTAGTCATAAAGATATTTACCAGAACTGGGGCAATGTGGCTCACCATAGTAAGTTCCAAAATCTGATCACAATTTCCGACTCAATATTGAAAGTTGGTAAACGTAGCTGAGGACATTAATAATTTAGCCACAGTGTAACAATTTGTTATCATATATTTATTTTAAAATCAAGGTTTGTTTGGACTCAATTTATATTTAAAAATATGCATAGCCTATACAGTTAAATATGTATTGCGAAACTCCCGCCTATTCTCCAAAGTTGTAGAA
>NW_013665742.1:545291-558393 GCF_000517525.1 Limulus polyphemus
TATATATATATATATATATATTTGTGTTTTAAGATGAATTCTTACCATTTGACAGTGCAATGCCGACAAATTTCGCTTTCAGTTGAATAAATGTCACAGACGTTAAACGATGCAGAGGCAAAGGAAACAAACACTACTTCGAATAAGGAAAGCTTTCCTGTTTACCGTGGAGGCAGAAGAACTCGCACAGCAGAGCGTTTAGAACAGCAATGGTCTTTGAAATACATCCCAATTCAATCTTGAGCAACATCCTCATTCGCAAAGTGAAGGTTATGGCTACAATGGAGAACCTTTTGTTCCCGCAACATCCTCATTCGCAAAGTGAAGGTTATGGCTACAATGGAGAACCTTTTGTTCCCGCAACATCCTCATTCGCAAAGTGAATGTTATGGCTACAATGGAGAACCTTTTGTTCCCGCAACATCCTCATTCGCAAAGTGAAGGTTATGGCTACAATGGAGAACCTTTTGTTCCCACAAGCCATTTCGATGAAACTGCGCTTTTCACCTTGTATCGCTAAGGAGATAACAAACAATAATTTAAAGTTGACGAAGACTCACAAACCAAATGTTTACAATCTTTCAACCATTCAACCACAACTTTCAAATCAACGACTGTTTTCGGAAGAAAGTCGGCCAAAAAAAATAAAAAAAAATAAACCGGAAATCTTGTCTCGATCCAGCTTCAAACACTATCTTGGAAATCGACATGGACTTAGAATGTAGAATTATACAAAGATTTTTCACAACATTAAAATACTTTTCTTTTACTTGTGAGCGTTTGACCCTCTTGCCGGACCTAGAATATCGTTTTTATAAAATACGAATAATCCCAGTAAGTAAAATGTTCATTCTTTTATATCTGTGGATGTACTGTTTTACCTGACTCCATACACTCAAATATTATATTATCTCTATATATCTCATGTCGTTTTCATATTTCCCGTCGAATGTGAATTTGTAAAAAATATTGTTCCTGGCACAGTTTTTGCTCTCCTGACTTTCGGGTCACGTGACAGCAATTGTTGCAAATTTCAATGTACCACAGAGTGTTTATATTTATTTATAATAAATGCTTTAACTATTAATTGTCTGTATAAGTGCCTTTTATTCTTTAACATTACACATACACACACACACACACACACACATATATATATATATATATATATGTTTATTTATACAGGAATGTCAACATGAATTTATGTAAATGAATATTACTTTTGAACTTCGAAACACTGCCTGCACAGTCGAAAATAAAATGTAAAGAAAAGAAATATTGAGAAACAGTATTTGTAAAATATGATTTATGCATATATTCGATACAATTTAAAGGGTGCGATTACAACAGCCGCACCCTTCCTGCCTAAGAGCATGATGTATAAGTGTTTCTATTTCAATGATAAAATACAGTTTATGCGCATGTTATTAAGGCTACACATATAATTATATTATTTACTTATTCAAATTCCGGGCAATATACTAAAGATAATGCTCAACAGGTGCATAACTTCTGTTACCCTAGAAGTATTATTTCTGCTTATAATTATTGGGATACTCGGTAAACCTTCCCCAGAAACAGAGTAACAAAGAAAGTCACTATTCAAACACGTAGCAACTCGGTGTAAATAATAACACAAACTAAAAATGGATTTTCATTGTAGCACTCTATCTTTGCTTACCTACAATATTGTTTCCCAGAAACCAACAACATAAAAGTAATACTTTATCTCGAAACACAAACATTTTTAGGTTTAGTGGTTCGACTATTTGTTGTGATGTTCAACGATGAAAACTGATGAAGCAGTGGATGAAAATAACAATAGTCTGAAGATTACTTGCGTCATCTTAATTTATCGATTAGAGATTTTAAGTTTGAGATGTGTGACGAACTATGCATGGATCTAAAATGCTACTTTTTAACACATGTTGGATTTAAAATGTGTAATGGACTAATTATAGAAATGGTGTATACATATGCAGTCTAAAGTGAATTTCATTACACTGGTTTACTCACAGATCTTTGTTAAAGATACGGTGGGACGGGGGTAAGTTTACTTACTTGCAACGCTAAAATCCGGGGGACTGTGACCTCTCCCGTGAGTTCTCCGGTGGGAAAGCGATAAGTTTACTGACTTGCAACGCTAAAATCCGGGGGACTGTGACCTCTCCCGTGAGTTCTCCGGTGGGAAAGCGGTAAGTTTACTGACTTGCAACGCTAAAATCCGGGGTCTGTGACCTCTCCCGTGAGCTCCCCGGTGAGAAAGCGGCAAGTTTACTGAGTTGCAACATTAAAATCCGTGGTTCGATTCCCTGCAGTGGACACGGTAGATAGCCCAATGTTGCTTTACATTAACACAACTATACGTGTCACGTGAACTTCGGGACGATTTGAGCAGTTGTGACAACAGCACCATATTATTAAAGCCGTACAAACAACATATCTGAATAGATTCCAAGTATCATAACTCGAAAACAGCGACTCTAATAGAAAGATGCTTCAAATAAAAGATGTAGAAGCTGAACAGTTTAATACGATTAACTTTGGTTTTTGTTTTTCTAGATGCAAAGTATACTTAAAATTGTTTCTGCCAAAATTTGCTACAGCGACCAAAGTTTAAACTGTTTGTTTTTGGTTTTGTATTTTTTGGCGGTAAGCTGTAAAATGCGTTAATTTATATCGCCCAACATGGGATCGAAGCCCGACTTTTCCTTTATAATCCTGAAGTTTACCACTGAGCTACAGGAAGTTCCAAAGTTGAATATAATACAGGGTTATTAAATATTTTCGTTTAGTTTGTTTCTGACAAAACATAATTACCATAATATTTGAAGACTAATGCATGCAAATAGTAGAAGAAAAAAAACTTTCTTTTTTATGAGTTTTAACTTTAAACTTAAGAGTCTCGTCATTTCCCTCCAAATTCTTCATTTCAACTGACATTAATTTAGAGACTCTAAAAGCAATGTTCAAGTTAATAGTCACTAATATGCTCTTTCCAGTATTCCAAGTCAAGAAATATTTACAAAATAACTAAGCATAGGTTTTAAAGGTTATTTTAAATGTACAATTGTAACTAGTAAAAACATTATTTTACGTGGGCGCGATTGACGGTAATTGTTTTTACATCTATATAACGTAGTCTTAATGTGTAAAATTATTTGCCCAATTATTTCTAATCATGATTCATTTCCTGATGTTAGAAGAGGATGAGTTTAGTGAATATACTTTTAATTCTAGTTTTCTGCTTTTGTTTCGCAAAAATCTAGAATTTTTCGGTTTGCGGATATGATTCGTAATGTAGGCCTAGTTCTATTCATCAGCTATAACGGCAGGCAATACATATATTGTCTGCATAAAATGAATAATCTAAACACGATTACTCATCAATACATCAGTTTTACATTTGGAACTTGTCACAACTAACATCGTTCTTCTGTTCAAACGTTCCTACTTAACGCTTTTACGTCGTTTGTTTGTTTTTGAACACCCCGACGGCTGAAAGGGCGAGCATGTTTGGTGGAAGGGGGATTCGAACCCGCGAACCTCAGATTGCGAGTCGAGCACCTTATCCACCTGGCCATGCCGGGGCCGTTTTTTACGTCGTTCTTCTGTTCAAAAATCCCTACTTTACGCTTTTACGTTGTTCTTCTATTTAAACATCTCTACGTAACGCTTTTACGTCGTTCTTCTGTTCAAACATCCATACGTACTGACATGGTTTCGAATATAAAAGTCATAGCAATATAATACACACGAATAACGAGTCACTAAAACGAATTTAGTTGTACCATGTTATGTATTAATAAAAATACTTCCTTGTGAGTCGTTCACCTGTGAATAAGAAATAAAGTTCTGAGTTAACCGTAAAGTGTCTGAATGTGCAAAATACGTTGTTCTGTAATGCAATCGGGTTATTCATGCGTCAAAACCAAGTGCTTTAAGTAACGTATAAGAAATTAATAACAAGTCGTTTGAAAACTGTTTTTTTTTAATATAAAATAAAAGGTATTTAAATACATTTTTCTAACTAGTACTCATGCATTCTTTATTTTTATTTCACTATAACGTAATATTTTATTTTATATCAGAAAAATATATACACACACATATATATATATATTTCAAATTTCCTTACCTTTTAGACCTAGGAATAGAAAGAAAGTAAGCCCCGTCAGATTTAAGAGGAAAAAACAGCTAGAAAATTTCATTATTTTATGATAGTTTCTAAACAGTCACCTATTTCTTGAATATTTAGTCTTATTAGGAAGTACGTGATCAAAAGGAAAACTCTATCTATTTACATTATACATTTAGACAACGACGCAAAACCGCCAGCTGAAAGAAAAACCTCATTCGTTAGGAAACAACACTTGTCAAGCGTCTGCTCTGCTGGTTTGTTCAACATTATCTGCGGCATGTGAACTAGCAAACGCTTTTCTCAATACAACTCATTCTCTGCTTTAGCATACATCAGCATTACGCCTTTCAACTATGCTTTAGCGACATCTGGTGTTAGTAGAGTTCATTATAAGAAGTAATGACTTAACTTGAAACGTGGAGTAAATAATCTGGTGTTGCACAACGTAAATGTTTCCATTGGAAACAATAAAACAAAAAAAGAGTTAATACCATTTTCTGAATTGCGTATTGTAAAAATTCTAAGGTTTAAATGTTTTTTTTTTTGGATGATGAACTTTGCTACCATTGCAAGTACATGAATGAAAACTGTTTGAATCACGAGCGGCTTCATACACTGAAGAATACAAGTTTCTTGTATTCATAAAATTGATAATATTTCTTCATACACGATGAATTCCTTCACATAGTTATCAGGTGCCAAAATCAACTTTTAAATGTCTCATTGAACACTTATAAAAGAAGAACAGTATATTTAATATTGTAATAGTAGCTAACAAAATTAGCTTTGTATTGTTTGCTTCTAGGACTTGTGGTTTCTTGGCACAAGCAAGATTTTCATCTGAAACATGAAACAATAGAAGTTTCTCAATGTCTTGAGGTTACTCATTAGATGTCTTGATAATAAAGCAGTTCTTTGGAACATTGTTACTGCGAGTAAAATTTCTGTGAGTTTTTGTTGTCATTTGATGTTTAAGCTTGTTTGTTTGTTTGAGAACAAAGTCACATTGGGCTATCTGCTGTATCCACCGTGAAGAATCTAACCCCTGATTTTAGTGTTGTAAGGCTATAAATTTACCCGTGTCCCACAGGGGGGGGGGGACTGCTATTGAAGCCAGTACAAGTTTATGTAAATAAAACATAGTGGGCGAATTATATTCTTTATAAATGAAGAATGATTATAATATTTGAATTGTTTATCTATTATAGAATCAGTTTACCAAAGTTGATAACTTGTTCTGTTTAAGGACCACATTATTTTTGTTTCATTTTAGAAATACCAGAAGAAATGAATGAATGATAAAACATGTCTGCAATTATGGTCAGTTTTGGTCAAGTGCTGGCTACCGAAACATCCGAGGTCGCTGGTTAAGAGCTGTGCAAGCATTCCGGAGTGAAAGCAGCAGGAGACACTCGGTAAGTGACCTGTTGGTTAAATATTCTGACGTATTTCTGGGACCAGATACCCGTCTGGGTCCAACCAAAATTATTTGCCTCTACATAGATATGGAGGATGTAAGTTCTATTAAAGACTTGAGCACTTGAGGTATACTCAGTGCCGATATATATAGCATTTGTTAAAAATGGAGTCATACAGTCTTCAGAGTGTGCATGGTTACCTCCATTAGTGAATTCCGAGTCATGCCATTCAGCGTGTGTAATGCTCCTGCCACTTTCTAGAGAGTAATAAAGATTACATTTAAGGGGCTGCGATTGGAGAGAGGTGCCTGGGATATTTAAATGACCAGTTGGTGTTTTATTGCATGCTCATGCCTTCTGATATGAATATTTTCTAGGTACTATATCAGATTAGGACAGCCAGTTTGAAGTAGAAGCCAGAAAAGTACGCACTCATGCACACGGAATTACAATTTTTTGACCACATTGTGAAATTAAACGGTATCTTGATGGACCCTCAGACCCTTCAACTATTGCAGAGCTGTCAGACTACCCTCAACCATTACATTTTCTGGGCATTGCTTCGTATTATTGATGATTTGTAGTAAATTTCTGAAAGATTGTTGAACCATTGTCTGAACTCATTAAAGTCAACAAATACATTTTAGTGGATTGAAGAATGTGAGCAAGCGTTCCTGTGTCCAAAGTATGCTTTAATGGAAACTCTCGTGCTAGTATATCCCAGACAGAATTGTGAGTTCTTTTGGATACAGACAACAATGGAATTAGACGCATTCTCTCACAGTTACAGGATGGTTTGTTTGTTTTGAATTTCGTGCAAAGCTACACGAGGGATATCTGTGCTAGCCGTCCCTAATTTAGCAGTGTAAGACTAAGGGGAAAGCAGATAGTCATCATCACCCACCGCCAACTCCTGTGCTACTCTTTTACCAACGAATAGTGGGATTAACCGTCACTATATAACGTTCTCACGGCTGAAAGGGCGAGCATGTTTGGTGTGACGGGGATTCGAACCCGCGACCCTCAGATTGCCCTAACCACCTGGCCATGCCGGGCCCTACACGATGGAGCAGAATGTGTAATAGAACCACCTTTTATCATTTTCTTTATGATAAAAAGTTCATCTTTTGAGTGAACTATGTATTGCTGAGGGTTATAAATTTTAAGAATCCAGGAGAGATTATAGAACATTGAATAATAATACTAATAATAATATAATAATGATAATAATAATAATGACATGATCATAAGACATAATCTGGGAACGAAACAAGGAACTGTCACGCCGCACAGCGAAATCCTGCCTATTCAGCGAATGTCCTTCTATGTACTGTGATCTGGAAGTTTTAACACTGAAATGTTTGGTAAGTAGCGGATTTAATGAGAGGGATAAGAGTAATTGTTAGAATCTTGCTGTGCTAACATGAAAACACGGCTAATCCTGCGTGTGTGTATGTGTGTTTTGTTATAGCAAAGCTACATTGGGTTATCTGCTGTGTCCACCGAGGGGAATTGAACTCCTGATTTTAGCGTTGTAAGCCCGAAGACTTACCGCTGTCCCACCGGGAGACCGCCTAAACCCGTTGTTTTACTTGCAATAGTCAGAAATATGTCAACTGGATGGAACTGAAATATTCATGAATGGGTGTAATTATCTGTACTTTGTGAAATTCACAAAAATATCTAGTAGCAGAGAATCATTGTAACCAGATTATTACAGCTTTAACCTACACTTTTGACCAAGTTTTCATAATAATATTTTACATTTACTGTTCCAACAAAGTAGTTTTGTGAGATCTATCGGATTAATATCCTCAGTTTGAAACGTAACTATTTCATGTTAGTGTATGTTATTACGGGAAGAATTACAAAACAAACGAAACAACAAACTAATGTGAACTATTTAGACACGTACATTTATTTTTGCATGTCTTTAAGCAGCTAAAAGTGTGTGTTAGTTAACTAATGATTTACCATACCATACGTTTTCACTAATATAGGAAAAGCAAATCCTCAATACGATTTTATGTGTTTTTTTATTCGACTGTAGGCTATCGTAAAAGAGCCCTACACGAAAGAAACATCAGGTTTGGTCATAAAACTTTTCTTCTTGGGGGCATGAAACCATTAGTAACGTTTTAGGAAATTATCAAAGTTATTTCTAAATGCACGAAAGAAACCTTGTATATATATATGTTATTCTTAAAACGTGCACGGGTACTAGAACATTAAATGTGAAACAAAGCTTCAGAATAAGAAAATGACATTACTGTCGCTCACAAACCGAAACCAAAACACGAAACAGTGCATAACGACGTAATAAAAAGGGCAGTATTTTGTTTTGTATTTGTTGGAAAAGTGCAACGAAGAAGGGCTGGAATAAAGATCTCGCTTTGCAAGAGGACAGGTGAAAATGTACTTGAATTACGTTTTACAAAGATTAAGCGAACACGTGCATAAGAATTATGGTGTTGCATTATGTTTATAACTTTGCAATTACTAGTCTTACTAAAATAAAATAAAACTATTATATGTGTAAGAATCATAGCATGTACTCCTCAATGTATATTCCTATAATAAATATTCAACAATTAATAAGATTAATGCTGGCACTGTTAACAAAACTTAACACGCATCTTAAAGTCTTACAGAAGTTGTAGCCATAATGTGCATTGAATCAGGGATATTCTCTTTAAAAAATGCACAGGACAGTCTTTCTATGAAGAGTAAACCATGGTTTATCATAACTATTGCTAATATGCTTATGCCCTAGAGTAAACCATGGTTTATCATAACTATTGCTAATATGCTTATGAATATGCTTATGTCATTAAACCATGGTTTATCATAACTATTGCTGGGCATAAAGCTCTTAGGCTTAGAGAATGCTTTATATGGTTTTTATATCTCCTGATGGTTACTTCCTTTAAAAACACTTAACTAACACATTTGAAGGAAGTTTAAATATAATTTTTGAAAATAAAATTGCTAAACAGATTTAGACATCTATGAAGATGTAACTTCGGCCTAGTGATTGTCCTTGTACGAGGTTTCAAGTGATTTTAGTAACTTAAGTCTAATCTAGATGGAAGATCGTCGTTAAAAGTTTTTTAAAGTGTCCTCGTCTACGGTTTTCATAATGTAGATATAGTATAAAAGTTACTTGAGCACATGAGATGCTAATCTTCAAACAACGATTTATGAAGTCGTAAACTTCACCGTTAGACAACGCAAAATCTTAAAATTGCGGTTTATGTGCAGTGTTATCCATTCAACGCAGTCTTATTTTCGTTATTGACACTTTATTCTTACGCCAGTCAAGAGTGCTGATTTTGAACTTAATGACTTATACCGGTTTTTTTTGTTTTTTCTTACTGACAACCACTACATATGGTGATGCAAATTTCACGCACCACTATGAGTTTTTAAAGTCATGCAAATACAGCTCTCAAGCTGTCCACCGTCGATATTACTATAAATCACGTTCTGTAAAATTTGCAGTGTTACAGCTGCACTTTTTTGGAGGGGAGGAGGGGTTGGCTATGTCTGCTAACCGTCCATAATTTAGAACTGATATATTATAGAAGGGAGATAGCTTAGGAATAGCACCAACAACAGCTCTAGGACTAATCAAATAGTCGAATTGCTGTGATTCTTTATTTCAAATCTTCCAGGTTATTTAGACACGTAATGCTTTTACATTGTTTGATATAGTTTCCTAAAAATGTTTAATGGAATAAGATTGTTTGTTTTAGAGCAGAACCATAATTGGCTGACTACTATGTCCACTACGGGGAATCGAACCCCAGATTTTAGTAATGTAGATATGTAAAATAACTTACTCTTAGAAAACGGATAGACATAGCCTAGAAATTAAGGTACTCCAATCTCAATAGGTTCGTAGGTTCGAATTCCATCACCGAACATGCTCGCACTTTCAACTGTGGGGAGCATTATAATGTGATGATGGTCAATCCCTCTATTCGATTAAGTAGACTAAGAGTTGGCGGTTGGTGGTGTTAACTAGCCGCCTTACCTCTAGGCTATCACTTCTCAATTAGGGACGAGAAATTCAACGAACAGAGCAACTTAGGATAAAAACAGTATATAAAGAAAGAAAATTATTCGCTTGAAAGAAGTAATATCTCTGCCACAACAAAGTTCACTTTACAACAAACAAATCAACTTTGGAAAAAAACGAAACGTTAGTTTCAAAAAAATATTTTATATATACATATATCTGGAGTATAAAGGGCGTTTTTTTTTCTAAATGTTTTATCAAAATATGTAAATCTTTCCAGTATGCACTACAAATTTTGAAAAGTCAACAAAAAATTTAAGAAAAAAGAAAGTAAATTATCTGCTTCAAGGAAGTGGCATCTCTGCCACAACAAAGTCCACTTTACAAGAGCAAATGGACTTCTGTGAGGGTGTACAGATTTAATTAATCATTCAAAGGCTGTTCTTATTTAAGTAATCCTCCAAGGGTGTACTTTTTACACCCTGCAATATTGGTTGTTAATCCCTTAAAACATTTAAACCATTTTACAGAAATACGAGCTCACTGTCAGCCACCTGACAGGATAAGTTATCCTATTTGCTGGTGTCTCAAAGCATATTATGGATAAAGTTTATATCACCCAACAATTTCGCGAAGTATTTGTGAATTGATTACAACTAAGTGCATTCCCAACTTATCAGGTACTGCTTAATAAAACACAAGAGGGAATCCTCAATAGCCGCGGCCCTTGAACTTCTTTTAGGCAGGAATATAATATATTAATATATCAAACCTTTTTTCTCTTTTTTTATTAGATATATTTTTGTGCACCAGCAATATCAAACGTGGGACGCGCGTATACCCGATTCGATTTTATTACTCATCAAGATCTTTACCAGCCTACCCTCAAATTGAAATTATTTTAGGCAAGATTAGGATAAATTAATCTATGAGACCTTGGGCGTGGTTAAATACATCAATCGAAAGGGTCTAACCTCCTGAGTCCAAAACTGTAGTTAAATCTCAAATCGGTCAAGAGATGACAGAGCTAAGAGCTGAAAGTTTGTACTTGAAAAAAATACAAAAAACTCAGAGCAGTTCTATGAGCTGTTATGCCGCGGCTAAAATGATTAGATATGTGCAATGATTCGAAACATTTAGGTTTTGAGAAGCATAAAAGTGACAATATAATTTTAAAAACCAAATAATATGTTCATTGAACTTCTTCATTGAACTTATAAACAAGAGGCAAGAACATTGTTACACCATTTAATACTAATGAAGGTTTAATAATATGGATAAATAAATTCATTCTCTGTGGCTAACACACAACACACTGGACTAGTTATAAAAACATTAATTAAAAAAAAAGTTACGTGTGTTGTTGGGAGATTTAGATGATTTGTTTGTTTGTTTTGAATTTCGCGCATTATAATGCCGCCACGGCTGAAAGGGCGAGCATGTTTGGTGGGAGGGGGATTCGAACCCGCGGCCCTCAGATTGCGAGTCGAGCGCTCTAACCACCTGGCCATGCCGGGCCCGCTTTAGATGAATAACAAGATAAGGTACCATCACAGCTAAACAGTTAAAAGCGTTCTTTTTCAACGTTGATTTCAATATGAATTAAATAATAAACCCAAAATATTAATCAAGTCGAAAGGTTTATTTAAATTTTCTTCTTTTACACACAGTTTCAAACATTAAAACATTAATTTCAGAATATGACCAAAGCTGTTTTAAGCAGACATTAGATACCTAAAAAAAACATTTAACATGTTTAACAAATTTATGCTTCAAGAGAAATTTCAACATAACTATAGAGGCATGGAAAACAACGATCATTTAAAGATTTACCATAAATTTGAATTTTATAAAGATGTTCAATTTTTTCTTACTCTTGGAGGACTTTGCTGAAATTCTCCTAACTAATGTAGCTCTATCATGATTATAACCTTTCAGACACCAGTAAAAGCACTTCTGAAAATGTTAAGCTGTTTTAAGCATAGACGAATTGTCTCAAAATAAATATAAAATAAAACAGACAAACTTACACACTTAATTCAAATCAGTTTGCTCTTACAAGCCACATCAATCATAAAACAAAATTTGCCACAATATCTAATAGTAAATATACTATGAATTCAGTGACCTGCAGTAGTTTAAATGTTGTGGATTAAAATTGTATTGCTCAATTCCTCATTAATAGTTTGTTTAGTGTTTGTGTTTGTTTGAATTTCGCGAAAAGCTACACGAGTGCTATCTGCGCTAGTCGTCCCTAATTTAGCAGTGTAAGACTAGAGGGATGGCAGCTAGTCATCACCACCCACCGCCAACTCTTGGGCTTCTCTTTTACCAACGAATAGTCACATTACATTATAACACTCCCACAGCAGAAAGGGCGAGAATGTTTGGGGTGAAGGGGATTCGAACCCGCGACCTAACCACCTGGCCATGCCGGGGCCTAGTTTTCTTACTTTATGTGAGAAAATGAAAGTTACAGGCACTTATTCCATTATGTCTAATAAATCCCATATAATGACAGTATTGTTGTCTTTAAATTTAATTCCCCAGAGGCTGAACGGCATGTTTCCAGACTTAAGATGCTAAAAAAATCCAATGTACAGCACTCTCCTAAATAACAAACAGACAAATATTAAATTGATTGTTTCTCATTAGCAATTTGTTAGTCTTGCTAGAGTTGCAGGATACGTTATCAAATAATGTTATAAAATGAACATTTATTAAAAAAAATGATGAATTTTTATGTCATTATGCTTATCTAGCCGTACAGTAAAAGATGCTTGTACTTTGTTTGACTGTATAATTAATGCATCTAAATTTGGAAGGAAAAATAAATCTCTCAAGGTAGGAAAGAGAGTTGGTCATTAAAGAAAGTAAAAAGCTAAGATATATTTGAATAATTGAACAGCAAAATTTTGAATAATGAAGCTAGGTTTTTCACGTAATAAACTAACTTTCTAGCTGAATATCCACATTTTAATCTTTTTCAC
This sequence comes from Limulus polyphemus, assembly GCF_000517525.1. Lineage (NCBI taxonomy): Eukaryota > Metazoa > Arthropoda > Merostomata > Xiphosura > Limulidae > Limulus > Limulus polyphemus. The sequence goes on from NW_013665742.1 coordinate 557,862, forward strand.
TACCATGTTTTTTAGATAAAAAACTCTTTAATATTCTATTACATATCTGAAACTTAAAACTGATAAAGTTTGAAGAGGAATACCCTTTTTTTTTCTTGTGATACAAAATTTCTAACTCTTAATTCTAATTCTTAACAAAAAACAAACTTGTGACACAGTTCTTTTCTCTGTACATATACGAACACTGAATGAAACAAGACCGTGCAATGGACTTTCGTATATATGCTGTAATATCTTGTTTACTACAGGCAACAATTTGTAGTTTGTATTAGCAATCTAATCTATTTACCTTTCTTCAAATCGAAGCAATCTGACATACTAATTAATACAGAATATAAATACTTAAAATGTCTATACTTCAATAGTGATTTCTAACATTTTTGGTAGCGGTTAGCATTACAAATGTTTTTTTTATTGCACCTAAGAATAAGAATGTGACATGCCTGGCATGGCCAGGTGGGTAAGACGCTCGCCCCTTTTAGCCGTGGGGGCGTTATAATGTGACGGTCAATTCGTTGGTAAAAGAGTAGCC
>NW_013665742.1:559326-561923 GCF_000517525.1 Limulus polyphemus
TGATGGTTGGCGTCAGGAAGGGCATCCGGCAATAAAAAAACCCTGCCAAAACCGAAAATAGCGACCCTGTATAGATACGGGAAAAAGCTACGGAAGAAGAAGAAATGTGACAAAATAATTCTGCACCAGTGATTTTATTTTTATTTTCCACACAACCGAAATCTTCCAATTCAGGATATTTATACGTATATTTTAACTTTAAATATTCAAACTTATCCAGCAAAAATTTTAACAAATTCAAATTACTTATCTTCGCACAAACACGAAATAAGACTTCAGGTCAAGAAACTGGATCAAGTGTTTATTACTCTTATCATTTTGGTAAATCATTATGTCGTAGTCAGATCATCGCAAAAAAATCATGTTTTCTATTGTCGGTTGTGGATGTAAAGTTATTGTGTGCTTGAAATATTACTATGCATTCAAAAGTTGTTTTAGTGCAAAACTCAGGTATATAAAGAAAGATCTATATGCAGAGAGGGTGTGAAGTTTTAAGTCTTATAGCAGTTGATGAGTGTCAGTGAAATTAAGTAAAAAAATCCCAACTCCTATTTGTTTTAGCGAATGCAAAGAATACTGTTATCTTCAAGCACATTTTGAATGAAAATTTTATTCAGGAAGACTTAACTTTGTTTTCAAAATTGATTTTTAATTCAACAAGACCTCCGGTAGGACAGTGGTACGTCTTTGGATTTACAATGCTAAAATTCGGGGTTCGATTTCCCGCGGTTAACACATCAGATAGCAAACATCATTTCAACAAATTACACGTCAAATTTTGATAGTAATAAACATACAAATACTAAATACTTATTTTTCAAGTTTACACCTTCAAACCTAGTGCCCGGTTTGCTGAAAATAATATCATTGTCAAGACATTCAGCATTTTCTTACAACTTTACAAGGCAACAATATTAGTCAAATCACTAGCGAGAATCATAAGAATGGGATGGTGCGAACACAACAGTTGTCAACATATTATTGCTAATAAAACTTAATGTTTGTCATAGTTGTGGATTCACCTATTCCAAAAATTCAAGTCTTTATTTATACGCTTTTTGTAATTCATATAACTTACCTGATTTAGGTGCATAACATTTTGTCCCCGGTTGGTCAGCAGTAAGTAACTTGACTCGATTCTTTGCGGTGGACAGAATGCAGATAGTTCATCTTTTCACTGAGAAACCAACCAACAAACAATTATAACGTTATTTTTCTCTATATATCAGAACTAATGAGTGTTGGACATTGGGCTAGTGATGACATCTATTCTTGCGATGTGCATTGAAAATTGGATTGGAATATTGCCATTATTGTTGTCTGGGGTTAGACGTGATGAATTGAGGTTATAATTATAATAAATGCTTTGCTAAGGTTGGCGAATCTAAAATTAACTATTATGTTAGAATTATTATTGTCACTAAATATTAACTTTGCTGTTGGACCCTCTACAAAGATATAAGGACAATAAGGATACATTTTGTCCTTTAAGGCAGGCTTTGCATATGCACATACACCCCAGAGGAAAAGACAGTTTAAAAAAATAAGTCCACCCATTTTTAGGAGTTAATCGGTTACCCTCTGAAACTACCTGTAAGGTAATTTCTTATCTTTGTTTGTTTGTTTTACGTAATTTCGCGCAAAGCTACACGAGGACTATCTGCGCTAGCCGTCCCTAATTTAGCAATGTAAGACTAGAGGGAAGGCAGCTATTCATCACCACCCACCGCCAACTCTTGGTCTACTCTTTTACCAACGAATGGTGGGATTGACCGTCACAATAATAACGCCCCCGAGGCTGAAAGGGCAAGCATGTTTGGTGGGACGGGGCCTCTTATCTTGTACTATCATTCTCAAACAATATTCAGGTATAGTAAACACACTAATTGTGCTTGATTTTATAAACTACATAGAAATACTATGAAATGGAAGATAATAAGACGAATATATTTAATAATTTCTATTGCTAGTAAAATATTTCAATAAAGATGTATGTTCTTTTCTTAGGATATAAACCTTTTATATATGTTTTTGTATATACTTACATTAAATAGACGATTCACATTTGTGTTTTGTGCGTTAATTTAGATATTTCATAGTTTTTCATTGGAAACACGTGCAAAACTAAAGCCCAAGATACCGAATGTCTTTGTTTTTATTGCACATGGAACATCTGATAATTTGAATTTATCAAAAACTTTAACTTATTGCTTAATTTCTGTCATTTAGTTTGTAATTTCTTTTAAAAGATGCTCCAACGTTTCTTTGTTTTATAATTTTGGCGCCAAGCAATATACGTGTAGCTGCTTTTAATTTTGAACCAATAAACTAGAGCAAAGGTTTCTAAGCTTTTTCACCACAAGAACCCCACACTTCTAGAAAATTTCGTATCTTGACTGAGGCCCCTATTCAATGTATCTATACATACTGAGTATTGTGTATTTGCTACAGTCCCAGTTTGGTAAAGGCAGTTTACCAACAACAACTACTGCCAACAGTTCTATTGTATTGTCTGACAGAATGATCCCAGTTTGGTAAAGGCAGTTTACCAACAACAACTACTGCCAACAGTTCTATTGTATTGTCTGACAGAATGA